>NC_053025.1:480927775-480944463 GCF_003073215.2 Triticum urartu
AGGCGGGATGATTTGTTTCTCCCTCCACATCTGGCGCGTATAGTCTTCTCAACTTCTTCTACTTCACCTACATGTGGTTTGCCACAAGGTAATCATATGGTGAGTAGTGTTGGTCATTGCAATGATGATAGTATGTTTATTGTGGATGATCCTTCATCACTATCTTATTGCAATGCTCCTTCTTTGGGCTTTAACACTTCGAGCACTCCAAATGTTTCACATGCTTGTGTTGATAGTCCTTGCATATCATGTAGAAATTGCTTGACTAAATCTCATGATGATATGTGTACTATGTCTTGTTGCCATGATAAAAATACATATATTTCCTCGAATTGTTGTGCTAACAATGTAGAGGAAACCCAACACTCCATGGAACAAGATGTGGTGTTTAATGGTGCCTCAAGGGATCCTACATCATCATATACTGCTTTTTGCCTTATGGCTAAGGCGTCAAAGGTATCTCCTACTTTGTACCCCAATATGTCTCTTGATGATGATGTTGATGCTAATGATGATGAGGATAATGATGAAGAGAATGATAATGTTGCCTCCTTAAAAACTAAGGGGGAAATGATTTTTAAAGCTCTTCACAAAAATAAACTTGCTCGTTCCAACTTCATGGAAATCATGTCTATTGCCATTGAAGGCAAGAAATATATTGATGAGTTGGAATATCGTCTTGAGGAGCATGAGGTCACCATTGATAAAATGGAAGGTCATGAGCGTGATTACGCTAATGAGATTGCGGACCTCTCTCAAGCTCTTGAACTTGAACAAACCACCAAGGAATCTCTTGAGGAGACTTTTGCTCTAGAATTATCTAGAGTGAGGGAATCTCGTGATAGAGCTCTGGAGGTGGCCAATGATTTTGAAACTAAAAATGAGGAGCTTGAAGTTGTGCATGCTAAACTCCTTGAGGACTTTGAGCATCTCGAAAATGGCTCAAGGGTCATTAAGAGTGAGCTCATCAAACTCACCAAGTCTCATGCTCAACTTAAAGCTTCGTATTCAAAAGAGCTTGCCAAGTTGTCTTCTCCTCTTGTTATTAATGATGATGCTGGTGCGACTAACTCTATCTCTTGTGAAGCATCCATATTTAAGGAGAATGTTGAGCTAAGGGCTCAACTTGATTTGCTATCTAGAAATTATGGGATGTTGGAAGAAAATCATGTAAAGCTCACAAGCTCTCATGATGATCTTGTAGTATCCCATAATGTGCTAAAGTTAGCTCATGAGGCCATGATTGCTAAGGTAACATCTAGCGAGCCTCATGTGGATACTAGCACTACTTCTAGTCAAAATGCTATGTTGCCATGTGCTAGTCCTAGTAATTCATCTACTCACAATGTTGGTACATCTTGTGATGAATTGCTTTCCTTGCCTTGTTGCTCTAACGATGAAGCATATACTTCCTCTAGTACTTGTGTTGAGACTAACCATGTAGAGGAAATCAAAGAGCTCAAGGCCCAAGTCACTTCTTTGAAGAAAGACTTGGAAAAGAGTCATGAAGGTAAATTCACACTCAACAATATCTTGAGTGTGCAAAAATCCCCCAATGACAAAGGTGGACTTGGATTCAACTCCAACAACAAGAAGAAGTCCAAGGTGAACAAAAAGAAGGGCCAAGAACAAGTCAAGAATTCAGCCAAGATTGTTTGCTTCAAGTGCAAAGTAGATGGGCATCATGTTAGATCTTGCCCATTGAAGAAGAAGCCCATTAGTGACAAGCAACAAGGGAAGCGGCCACAAGTTCACTCTCATTCTCAACCTCAAGTTGAAGAAAAGCCTCTTCCCAAGAAGACGCAAGCTTATGCTTCTCAAGTTGAGAAATCAAGTGAGAAGAAAGTGAAGAGTAGACGTTGCTACCTATGTTGCGAGAAAGGTCACCTCGCTTCTTCATGCACTAGTGGTAACTTATCCAACCCAATTATTATTGATGATGTCTATTCTCTTGGGAAGGATAAGGTTGGCAATGTGGTTGCCAAGTTTGTTGGTACTCAAAGTGGTTTGAAGCAAAGAACTATTTGGGTAGCCAAGCCTATTGTGACTAACCTCTTAGGGCCCAACTTGGTTGGGGACCAACAAGCTCAAACTGGATCAATAGGTGATGTTGGAGGTCATTGGAGACTTGGCTACATTATGAAGAATTAAGGGGACTTCATCATTCTTATTATCTCAAACCAAGTCATTCAGATTATCAAGTTTCTATCTTATATCCAATGTTCCTCCTTGCGGTAACTCATTCTTAAATTGTTTACATTGAAAGTTACTTGCCCCTTTACATGTTTGGCTTTGTTCCTTGCATGTGTTTGTATATGTTGTGCTTCCAACTTGATTATCTTGTGCAATCAAGTATGTGTGTGTTGGTTTGCACATCATGTACGTGTGTGTCATGCATTGAGCCTTTTGCATCTTGTTCTTTTCTTAGTTGGCTCTTGTGAGAGATTAATGGAATATCCCATTATGGGGGAGTGATGTGCTTTGTGCACGTCACAATCCTATATATGTGTGTACATGAGTAATACCATCTAGTATTGATATTTCAAGATTATCTAGTCGTTATGTGGTATGTCTTCTCATGGGAAATTCAAATTCTATATTGTCCATTAATTATCTCGTGTTGGATCATTATTTTGCCTCTTGTTTATCTTTAATTGGTATCACATTATGGGGGAGTAATATGCTATGTGTATATTACTAGCCTAGAAAATGTGTACATTTGAGATATTGTCACCTAGAACTGATATTGTAAATTATCTTGTTCCTAGGTGGCATGTTAGCTCTACAAGTTGCAATTTGCTTTTTGTTTGGTGTGAAGATGATGTCGGATATCCTTGTTATCTACCACCAGGAATTATTTCCAAATACTTCTTGTCTTTTGACAATTGGTACTCACTTATGTGTGGTAGAAATTATTGATCATCTTTACATTGGCCTTTGCTTTTATTTGCTTTATCTCTTGCCTAGGAGTGTGTCAACTCCCATTGTATTCCATACCACTTGTGGATCTTGTTAATTTCTTGACCTTGTCTAGTGTTTTCTAAATATAGTGAAAGTGGTGATCCCACCTCATGCATTTTGTATTCAAATGCAAATTCTCTATAATGCACTAGTCTTGGGGGAGCTATCCTATTCTCTATAAAACACTCATCTTGTGATCCTTATCAAGTGTGTGTTTGTGGAAGGCAAGCCGTTTCGTTTTGGTGCTTTGTGCCATCATGAAACTTTGTAGAGGGCTTGGTTTGTTTGGAACCATTCTCTCTTTTGGGAGTTTGACATCTTTCTTTTTGATTGTATCAATGGATATCTCATTCCTTGATGTATCTTTAATGGATATCCTCCAAGTGATGATTTATTCATTTGGTATCTTTTCTTCGCTTGGTATTTCTTTGTCTTTTGGTTTCGGTTCTTGAAAGTCTTGAGCATGCATATTTACTTCTTGTAGTTTCTTTGGCATGTTTTCTTTCTTTGACCCAATATATAGGGGGAACTCCACCAAGTCTCAAATTGGATGAGATGTGCATGAAATTCATTTTCATATCTATATGCACATATTTATGTGGAGTTTGTCCTATGTGTTGTTGGTTCTCTAACTCTTTGGTCCCAATGAGTTTGGGTACCATTTTGTTTGTATTATTGTTCTAGTAACAAGTGGAGATGCATTGGATGCTCGGCTCACTCACAAGGAAGGTGTTGTCACCATGTGCTTATTGGAGTCAAGCTAGGATGATCAATGAACTACTTTGTACCTTCAATTGGTTTCTACTACATCCTTCCAATGTTATCTCGGTAACAAGTATCTTCATATACTTCATGCACACATTTCTTGCATCAACCTTGTGTAGGTTGTATCATGGCATGTTATCCATTCTTTATTGTGATACTTGTTTCCTTTCTCAAAGCATCCCAACAATGATGTCTCGTTGCTAGTTGTGATGTCTTTGATGGGTGTGTGGTAGGAATTCATTTATATACTATAAGACCGTATCTAGCCATGTGCTATGCTCTCAAGCAAATATCTTATTGGTATATGTATGACTTCCTTTTGGATATCTTGTTCCTTCATGTTGTAACTATTTCGGGTGTACATCCTTCTTTGTAGATATATATCATCATGATCTAGTCTACCTAGAACCATATACACTTGAGAGAAATTACATCTCTAGATGATATCCTCTTTCACGTCCCCAACCCCTTGTTTGTTCTTCTTGTTATTTCTTTGGTGGCTCCGTGAAAGCTTTTTTTTGGCCCCTTTTGGAGGTGCATCGTAGTCGTCATCTCGTTGCATCTGATGCGCTCTTGTGTGGTGAAGATTATTTTCCTCATGCTTTCTTTACGATGTTTTTCCATCTTAATCGGCATCCCTCATCTTGATGCACCTTTCATCTTCTATCTTCACCGCGGGTTGTCACAAGCATAGGTTCTCTATATGCTTATTAGTAAGCTTGTGAACCCATTTGCTTGTTGTGTGTGGGAATGATAGGCCTTGCACTGTGTTGCCTCAATCTTTCAAGACTTTATTGATGCTTAATGCTCATCCGTACATTAGTCTTCTCAAGTGCATTGCCTTGACTCACACACATCATTTTGGTTGAGCCCATTCTTAAGTTGCCTCTTTCACTTATTGCTCAACCATGTGTTTGTTACATGTACTAGGCTTAGTTTCCTATATGCTCACTTGCACTTGTTGTAAGTTTCTATTGATTTTGGGGGAGATATGATCCTATTTTGTGCACTTTGTTTCCAAATACAAAAATTCTTATGTGTGCACAAATCATGGGGAGCTTCTCTAGTTTCTTTAGAACATTCCTTTGCTCTTATCATAATATCCTTTATTCATGTAGCTTGTAGGATCTTTGGTCTAGTTGGTTCAATTTATATCCGTTGATTGCTTGCTTCAATTGGTACCTTTTGATTGCTTGATTGCTTGTGTCTCTCTTTGTTATGTCCTTGTGGCATATCATTCCTTTAGCAATTTTGGTGCCTCAATATAGTTGGTCTTCCTCCAAGTATTACCGTTGGCTATGTGTATTGCATTCCACTCTCTTGTTGAGAAATACACAATTTATGGAGAAACACAATTTATATTGGCCTTCTATGCTTTTCACCCATTTTTGGCAATCGATGCCAATGGGGGAGAAGTCTTTAGAGTTTTCTCCTTGCTTTGGTTTGTTCCTAGCTTTTGCATCGCATACACATGCATTATTGGTTGGTGCATTGCTTGGTGATGCATAATTCCCTGTATAAACTCTCGTGGAAGTGATTGTCATCAATTACCAAAATGGGGGAGATTAAAAGAACATGCGGTGCCCCCATGTTTGGTTTTGATAATTGATGACAATCTCTATGGACTAATGGTTTCCTTGAGTTATATTTGAAGGTTTTGTCCATAGGCTTTTCTTGGAGTACATGTGTTGGTTTCAAGGAGAGTTTGTGTTGACCAAGGTGCTATTAATGAATTATCCAAAGCTTGGTCATGTTAGAGTTGAGCTTATTGCAAGCATGTCTTGAAGAAGAAGATTGTGTGATCAGAGTACATGTGTTGGTTTCAAGGAGAGTTTGTGTTGACCAAGGTGCTATTAAGGAATTATCCAAAGCTTGGTCATGTGAGAGTTGAGCTTATTGCAAGCATGTCTTGAAGAAGAAGATTGTGTGATCATTCATGTTTACCTTCAAGACATCATCCAAATGAAGAGAGTTGGAAAGATTCAAGGTTGATCAAGACTAAGTCAAGAGTGAATCAAGTTGATCAACTCACAAAGCGTAGAAGATGTACCGAGAGGGATCAAGTGATCCCATGGTTTGGTAAGCATTGTCCATTGTGCTTTGTGTACTAACCCATGGTCTATGTGAGAGTTCTACATGGGGTTAGGTACGTGTTCATGGGCTTGTGTCAAGAGGAAGTTATCACTCAACCCATGGAGAGGATGACATCAAGTGGTGATCGTCATTAAGATTGCCGTGTGCAAGTTCAAGTGGATCATCGCGAAGAGATCAAGTGCTTGAAGCTTGCCATCCATTGTGGTGACAATGGACTTGTGAAGATGTGCCGAAGAGTGGCTCACCCATAGTTGACTATGGGGGAGCAATCATCTAGTCTTCATCGAGCCAACGCAATCAAGAAAGATGGTCCAACTTGAGGGACAAGATCGTCATGTCGGTGTCAAAACCGGCGGATCTTGGGTAGGGGGTCCCGAACTGTGCGTCTAGGCCGGATGGTAACAGGAGGCAGGGAACACGATGTTTTACCCAGGTTCGGGCCCTCTTGATGGAGGTAAAACCCTACGTCCTGCTTGATTAATATTGATGATATGGGTAGTACAAGAGTAGATCTACCACGAGATCAAGGAGGCTAAACCCTAGAAGCTAGCCTATGGTATGATTGTTGTATGGAGTTGTTGCCTACGGACTACAACCCTCCGGTTTATATAGACACCGGATAGGGTTAGGGTTACACATGAGTCGGTTACAATGGTAGGAGATCTTGAATATCCGCATCGCCAAGCTTGCCTTCCACGCCAAGGAAAGTCCCATCCGGACACGGGACGAAGTCTTCAATCTTGTATCTTCATAGTCCAGGAGTCCGGCTGAAGGTATAGTCCGGCTACCCGAACACCCCCTAATCCAGGACTCCCTCAGTAGCCCCTGAACCAGGCTTCAATGACGACGAGTCCGGCGCGCAAATTGTCTTCGGCATTGCAAGGCGGGTTCCTCCTCCAAGTCCTTCATAGAAGATTGTAAACACCAAGAGTAGTGTCCAGGCTCTGCAAAATAAGCTTCCACATATTGCCATAGAGAGAATAATATTAACACAAATCCAATCTGCTGACGTATTCCGCAGTGCGTCATCACACTACAGCCAAGTCCTTCACTCGAATTTTTCACTTTTCCACCTCAGTGTGTTTTGCGAGGCGTTTCTTGGCACGTCTTGTCAAAGCAGAGATCGTGTGCCCTTTTTACGGGATTCTCATCAATACGGACGTGGGTAACCCAATCATGCCCGTTAGCATGTTTTCTCGATTAAAGGCGAGTCCCAAACGGTTACGGGGAGGGCTCCTGGTATTCAACCTCTTATAAAGAGACAGGGCCTTACTCCTTTTTCCAATCCCAAAACAAGTTCGCCCGTCGCCTCGAGTTCCAACACCCTAGGCTCCAGATTCGGGGCCTCAGACCTTCGACAATGTCCGGTTCCGACCTTCAAGGCCGATGGATGCCCTCCTCCGTCACGGAGGAGGACGTGCTAAAGTTGAGAGAGGCTAAGTTCTTGACCGCGAAATTTCGCACAGGTTGCCTGCTCAAAGGCAGGCTATCCCCAGTCCCCAGCCCGGTGAGAGCGTAGTGTTCGTGTCTCACTTCCTTCGGGGGTTAGGCTTCCCGATGGACCCCTTTGTGAGGGGACTGCTGTTTTATTACGGGCTGGAATTCCACGACTTAGCTCCGGAGTCCATCCTCCATATCTCCTCGTTTATGATTGTATGTGAAGCGTTCCTCCGTGTTACCCCTCACTTCGGATTATGGCTCAAGACTTTCAAAGTGGAGCCGAAGATGATCAAGGGACGGCACGCAGAGTGCGGAGGCGCTGTTATAAGCAAAAATGCTGATGCTCCATGGCCCGAGGGCTCTTTTCAAGAGGAGCTAGGCTTGTGGCAACGAGAGTGGTTTTATATCACTCCCGGAGCACCAAGTGGGTGGCGCTTCCTGCCTTTCGCTCGGGTCCCCCACCACGGCTAGCGTCATGGGTTAACAGAGGGTTAGATTGGGGTTTGCCCAAAGACGTGCCCTTGTTACAGGGCCGAATTAAGGATCTCTTGGAAGGAGACCTCAGCTTGGTCAAGGTGACGCAGGTCATGCTGATTCGCCGAATATTGCCGGCAAACGTCGCCCCCTTTGTGGGAGTTTAATCCAGAGGGACCGCGAGCTCTCCAGAACTTTATGGGCGCAACGCCCGCGGAGATGTATAGACTGTTCTTCGGATCACAAGAGATGTGTCCGGATTTAACCGAGGACGCAGGCCTAAGCTGCAATCGCCCGGATACTCAAGTAAGCAACCTTGTGCCCGGACCTTCTATCCGTATAATTGTCATAAACTTGCCCCTAAAAGAGCCGTCCTTTTAAACAGGAGTGGATAGCGAAGGCAAAGCTGATCAGGTGTCCGGCTCCCCTTCCTGAAACCAGGCCGGATCCCGTGCTGGTCAGGATGCTGGAGATAATGCCTTTGGAGGGGGAGGACAAGGAAGCTATGGCCTCCTCGAAGGAGGCTGCTCCGAAGGGAGGAACCGACAATTCCTCTCCTAAGGGGAAGAAGAGAGCCGCCTCTGACGACCCGGAAACCATGGCCTCGAAGGGGGAGAAAATCCTCGTCAGAGGGTCCGACGCCGGGGAGTTCCTCGGCCGGACTACGCCCTCAAGGGGATCAGCCCTCCAGCGAGCCGTAAGTGGAGAAAGATTTTCCTTTTGAGGGATGAGGGAAATCCTTGATTTATATCTGAGAAGATTAACCAAACCTTTACCTTGTAGCTCGGACCTCAGCCCTTCTCAGCAGAGCTCGTCTTCGGGGGATCTCCTTCGGAGATGATGGAGAGCGGGACGCCTCCCCCTGCCGTGCCGCCTAGCGAGGCGGGCGACCCTGAGGTGTCGTCGCGGAGGGTTTCTCCGAATCCGGCAGGGGCGGAAGGTAGCTATGCGGCCCCCCGAGGTTCTCCGCGTCCGGCCTTCGAAAGAGGTCATGGGAGAGCCCGGCACCGTCTGGTGCTCGGCCGGAGGAGCTAAAGATTCTGCTGGGGCGAGCTTCTATCTCAGAGGAGCACCGCGCATTGATGGGCACGGTGATTGAAAGGATTTCATCCGTAGAGAGCGGATTGTATGAGGCCGTCAAAAGTTTACTGACGGGTTTCGAGGTACATTAGATAATGTATACTTTTGTCAGTTGCGCATGAATAAGATGCGCCCTGTGTAGATAGTAGCCCCTGAGACTCTGCGCGTCGTCAAGAAATGACGGCACGCGGAGGATCATAATCCCAGGTCTAAGATGTCGCCTTTGAATGTAGGCGGCAGGGTGTCCGGAATCGAGCCGAACTGAAGATTTTGCCGAACTAAAGCGGCAACTGGACGTGGCAGATGCCGACATCATGCTTGTCAATAAGCGGCTTGATGAGGCTCAAGGTATGTAATTCTCGGGCGGCATCAGGTAAGAACAGTTTTATGCCTGTGTCTTACGAATGTGTGTGCTTGACGCAGATGGTGCGGCCCGTGGAGAGTCTTAGGGCAGAACTTGCCCGAGCTAAAGAACAAGCCAGCGAAAGTGATGCGGCCACCAGGAAAGCCCTTGAAGAGCTGAGAGCCGAACAGGCTGCTCATTGCCGAAGCAAGGAAGAGATGGCCGAGATGGCCGAAAAGTTAAAAAGCGCTACAGACCGTTGCAGACTTCTTGAAAAAGAAGACCAGGCGAAACAGACGGACTTAGAGAAGGCCGTTGCCAATGCCAAGGACGCGCGCTCTGCGATGAGAGCTGCGAAGGAGGAGCTGCGTCAGGCCGAACAGATTGCGGCTGGAAAGCCCTTTATGCTGCGAAGGAAATTTTGCGATCCGAAGTTTGCTCCGTTGGACCGGATGTGGAGTGTGGAGGATACCTATCTGGACTTGGCAGCGAGCTGCTGATGCGACCGAACACTTTCGAGATCAGAAAGATCGCGAAGTGGAAAAGCTTTTCTGGTCGCAGTTTCACAATCCAGAGCGTCCACTGGCAGTGGATGATCGTTTGGCTCAATGGGCCGAACTGAATAGGTTGTCTGGACTCGCCATGAAGTACGTCATGGGTCACCTGTGGCCGGGGAGATCGGAGCCGAAGAGTTATTTCAGCTTGGTGCAGCAATTCCTTGACGCGGTGCCGCGTATAAATGCAATGAAGAGGTCAGCATGCATAGAGGGCGCTAGGATGGCTCTTGCCCGTGTTAAGACATACTGGGCAGAGATGGAGACCACCGTTGTTGCGTCCCGAGATTCGGACAAAAGCCGAGTACCCTCCGAGCACTATTTTCAGGAAGTTCTTGAAGGCGCTCGTGTAATAGAGACGCAGTGCCCGAAAGATGCTATGTTATGATAGCATATGTAATTATAAAGTAATATTTTGATAAACTGTAGTGGCCTTTTTTATACTTGTGCCTCCAAGTATTGGGAACACCTCCTGTGCGGCCGTTTTAAGATATATATATATATATATATACAAAATCTATGAAAAGATGGCAGTCGTTGGCTTCAGCCCCCACGCACATAGTGCGGGGGTGCTCGCAGAAGACGCATTTTCACACTTAACCCAACGTCTTGGTCCTACAAAGGAGGTGATAGCGCAGCGGGCCAGGCAACCGGACTATAATGCTTTAACACTTTCACTTAGCCATAGGAGTTTGACAGTGAGACTATTTAGGCTCCTTGGTGGCAACTGCGCTCGTCCGAGTTCGGGGCGCGTATGTGCCTGACCGGGAAGCGGCCCTTCGTTAAAGCGGAGGAATCCGATAGATTCCGATAGGTCATCGAGTGGCTGACCAGTCTCACGCTACATCATGACAGTCAGTTTTCGGCTTTCTCTACTGAGGTGCTCGCCCGGCCGAACCGGGGCACAATCGCAGTAGTTCTCCTGGTGCTACCTTAGCCGATAGAGCGGAACGTAAGGTAGCCGAACTCAGGAGCCGGGCAACCCAACATTTGACCAAAGACATGATTCGGAGCTGATGCATATAATGCCAAAACTCGCGACGCCGAACACTCCCTAAGGTGTTCGGTCTTTATGAGTGCGGCGAAACAACACTCTTTATTAAAAAAGCCCCTAGTGTCCAGGTACGTGCAAAAATTCTGACGTGGCCACATGCCAAGACGCCAGCCTCCTCCTTGGTTATATCAGAAAACCAGGGGATGTGTAGCAACAAGAGACAGTAAAAAAGGTTTACGCAGGGTCTTAATCTAAAAAGAATCCTTTAGGACGGGTCCCTACTGCACGTCTGCGCCTGTGTCTCCGTTGTGCCGTATCCTGGACGGGCGCGCACGACGTTCATCTGTAAAAGAGAGGAACTGAGTTGAAAACGGGTCGTGCCAAAAAGTTTAAAATAAACAAAGTATAAAGTAAATATATAAGATTGAGCTTTATTGTCTCTTATTGTATATGCGTGGAGCCCCTAGTGCGGGGGTATATGGCTCTAGGCCTGCATCAATGATGATTTTGCACCGAACTCGTCTATCCGCGTTCGTGGTCTTGAATGACCTATTTCGAAGTTTTTTGGCCGGTGAGGCCATTTTGCTGTGGGGCTATCAAAGCGGCCGCACAGTCCTCCGCTTGGGGAGGCGCACTTTAGTGCTTCCCCTTCAAAGAGATGATGCCTAGTGCGGTATTGCGTTAAAGCGAGCGAAAGCTTCGCGTCCCAGTAGTGCTTGATAGCGACTTGAGAACGGGACGATATGGAAGGTCAGCTTTTCGCGGCGGAGGTTATCGGCAGAGCCGAATATGACTTGAGCCGGAGAAACCCATACAATGGGTGTCCGGACCAGGTATTACCCCTTGAAAGGAGGTTTTGCTGCGGCGGATTCTTGCTGGGTTTATCCCCATGTGCTGGATTGTATCCTGATATATCAGGTTTAGTCCACTGCCGCCGTCCATAAGGACATTTGAAAACTGGAGTCCGCCAATTATTGGATCGAGTATCAAGGCAGTCCAGCCTACATTCTTGATATTTCTAGAATAATCTAGCTGATCGAAGATGATCGGTTTTGACAACCAGTGGCAGGACCCTTTGGGGATGGGCCGTGTGGTGCGTACCTTTACGGGCGCCGCACGTTTTGTTATGTGAAGTGAGTTCACTGTTTTTACTTCTTGTGGGAAGTTCTTTTGTTTCCTGGTGCTCTGCTTTTGGGGTTCGTCCTCGTCTTCGCTTGGTGTGTCGAGCCCCTTGTGTTCGGCATTGAGTCTGCCGGATTGTTTGAAAACCCAACAGTCTCTGTGGGTATGGTTAGCAGGCTTCCCGGGAGTACTGTGTATCTGACATATCCTGTCCAGGATTTTATTTAGTTGGATGGATCGTCCCTGTTTGGGGGGGTTTCTGATTTTGTCGTGAGCCTTTGAATCCGGCATTGACTGCCGTGCTCTTCGGACTTTTTTCCTTAGTCCGGCGACGGTCCTTGTTGCGTCGCGGTTTTCCGTTTCCATCCCTAGTTTCGGATGTACTTGGGTCGCTGGTGCTACATCTTGCCAACCAGCTGTCCTCTCCTACGCAAAAGCGGGTCATGAGGCTTGTTAGTGCGGCCATTGTTCTTGGCTTTTCTTGGCCGAGGTGTCTGGCGAGCCATTCGTCTCGGACGTTATGCCTGAAAGCTGCTAAGGCTTCGGCGTCCGGACAGTCGACTATCTGATTCTTTTTAGTGAGGAATCTATTCCAGAACTGCCGAGCTGATTCTCCGGGTTGTTGAGTTATGTGACTAAGATCGTCTGCATCCGGAGGGCGGACATAGGTCCCTTGAAAGTTTGCTCGGAAAGCATCCTCGAGCTCTTCCCAGCTTCCAATTGTGTTTTCGGGAAGGCTTTTAAGCCAATGCCGGGCTGGCCCTTTAAGCTTAAGGGGTAAATATTTTATGGCGTGGAGATCATCTCCTCTAGCCATGTGTATGTGGAGGATATAATCCTCGATCCAAACTCCAGGGTCTGTTGTTCCATCATATGCCTCTATGTTTACGGGTTTGAATCCCTCTGGGAATTCATAGTCCAGGACCTCATCGGTGAAACATAGGGGGTGTGCGGCGCCCCTGTATTTGGGTGTGCCGGATTCTGATGATGGCTTCATAGCGTTGCTTACGAGAGCTTGCTTTCTTGGCCCATAAATGGACCTGACTGGGCCATGATGCGAATCCTTAAGTGGGTCGCATGCCGATTTAGGTGCGGCGCCGCTTGCCGCTTTATGGGGTCGTCTATCCGACCGTGTGGCTTTTTCATTTTTTGAATGCGAGGGCTCTAGGGCCTCTTCGTCGAATTCAGGCAGTAGCTTTCTTTTCGGATAGCTTTTAGTGCGGCGACTGTCGCCGTACTTATCTGTGGTATTGATTACTTTGCTCCATCTAATCCGGAGTGCATCTTCCGCTGTTTTTAGCTTCGCTTCTGCTTTTTTAGGCTGCGTGCAGTTGCAACGAGCCTCTCGTGGAGATTCTTCTGCTCCATAGGTTTATTCGGCGTGAGGTCGTCCGGAATGCCGTTTTCGCCGGAGGAGGGATGTTCGGTTTCTCTATCCGTGTTGCCCTGTTCGGACGGTTGCTCTAAGGCCTGCTCGTCGTCTACCGGCTCGTCCTGCTCTATGGCTGGGTTTTTGTCGAGGCGGGGCTTGGGTCGGCGTTTACACCGACGCTTTGATTGCTTTTCGGGGGGTCGATCTCCCGTCCCATCCCCTTTTTCCTCGTTGTCGCTTCCTTTAGGGGTATCCACCATGTACACATCGTGAGATGAGGTGGCTGTCCAATGCCCTATGGGCGTTGGTTCGTCGGTATCTCCTGCATCGTCATCCATGCTGTCGATGTCTCCGGAGTCGAAGTTGAGCACGTCGTTTAAATTGTCGACAGTGGCTACCAAGTGGGTGGTGGGTGGGCTTTGAATTTCTTCATCGTCCGTATCCCATCCTCGCTGACCGTAGTTCGGCCAGGGCTCTCCTGATAAAGAGAGAGACTTGAGAGAGTTCAGGATATCGCCAAAAGGCGAGTGCTGAAAGATGTCTGCGGCGGTGAACTCCATTATCGGCGCCCAATCGGATTCGATCGGCAGGGGCGCGGGGGGTTCGGAGTTCGGAAAGGAGTCCGGATCCTCGGAGTCACGGATCATGCAGAGTGCGGGGCTAGCGTTCGGCTCGATCGCCTTTGAGATCGAAGCCCCCGAGGTGACGTCCAACCGCTCATCCTCGATTGGCGCAATAGGCTCCGAGTTAGGGGTCGGAACCGATGCGTGTGCGGCCTCCAGGACACTGTCCGGGGGCAGAGCTAGATCATGCCCCTCGAGATAGTGCGGCGCGCTTGGCCGTGGCTCGACCGTCGAAGATCAAGTCTCCGCGGATGTCAGCCGTGTAGTTTAAGCTTCCAAACCTGACTTGATGGCCAGGGGCGTAGCTTTCGATCTGCTCCAGGTGGCCGAGCAAATTGGCCCGCAGAGCGAAGCCGCCGAAGACGAAGATCTGTCCGGGGAGAAAGTCTCACCCTGGACCGCATCGTTGTTGATGATCAAGGAGCCATCGGGCCTAAGGCGACGACACAGAGGAACTCTCAATGAAAGCACCAATGTCGGTGTCAAAACCGGCGGATCTCGGGTAGGGGGTCCCGAACTGTGCGTCTAGGCCGGATGGTAACAGGAGGCAAGGGAAACGAAGTTTTACCCAGGTTCGGGCCCTCTCGATGGAGGTAAAACCCTACGTCCTGCTTGATTAATATTGATGATATGGGTAGTACAAGAGTAGATCTACCACGAGATCGGAGAGGCTAAACCCTAGAAGCTAGCCTATGGTATGATTGTTGTTGCTGGTTGTCGTACGGACTAAAACCCTCCGGTTTATATAGACACCGGAGAGGGTTAGGGTTACACAAAGTCGGTTACAATGGTAGGAGACCTACATATCCGTATCGCCAAGCTTGCCTTCCACGCCAAGGAAAGTCCCTTCCGGACACGGGACGAAGTCTTCAATCTTGTATCTTCATAGTCCAGGAGTCCGGCGAAGGTATAGTCCGGCTATCCGGACACCCCCTAATCCAGGACTCCCTCAGTAGCCCCTGAACCAGGCTTCAATGACGACGAGTCCGGCGCGCAGATTGTCTTCGGCATTGCAAGGCGGGTTCCTCCTCCAAGTACTTCATAGAAGATTTTGAAAAGATAGTGTCCGGCTCTGCAAAATAAGTTTCCACATATTGCCATAGAGAGAATAACATTTACACAAATCTAATCTGCTGACGTATTCCGTAGTGTGACACACCACGGCCAAGCCTTTATCCGAGTCGTTTCATTATCCCACCTCAGCGCGTCATGAGGCGGTTTCCTTGGCACGTCTTGTTAAAGCAGAGATCGTGTCCCCTTATTCGGGATTCTCATATAGGCGTGGGTAACCCAACCGCTTCGAGGACTCCTAGATTATAGGAAAGTCCAAACAGGCACGGAGAGGACGCTTGATATTCACCCTCTTTATAAGGGACAAGGCTTTTTTTTCCCTCCCGTGCTCAATCGAATCCTTCCCCCACCTCAAGCTCAAGCGCCCAAAGTTCAGGTCAGGTGCTCCGAACCTTCAGTCATGTCCGGATCTAGCCTTCAAGGCCGATGGGTGCCTTCCTCCGTCACGGAAGAGAGACATCAAAAAGTTGAGGGAGGCCAGATATCTGACCGCGAGATTTTGCATCGGCTGCCTCCTCAGGGCAGGCCGTCTCCCACCCCCGAACCCAAGAGAACGTCGTGTTCGTCTCCCACTTCCTCCGAGGTCTAGGCCTTGCTCTGGATCCTTTTGTCAGGGGCTTGATGTTTTATTACGGGCTAGATTTCCATGATCTAGCTCCGGACTCCTTTCTTCATATCACGACATTTATTGTTGTGTGCGAGGCCTTCCTCCGGGTTACCCCTCACTTTGGCCTATGGCTCAAGACCTTTGAAGTAAAGCCGAAGATGATCGAGGGGCAACATGCGCGTGTGGAGGTGCCTCAATACGCAAGATGACGGGAGCTCATGGCCCAAAGGTTCCATTCCAGAGGTGTCTGAATTGTGGCAACAGGAGTGGTTCTACATCACGGCTCCTAGAAGTGCCAAGTGGGCGGCCGCCCCCGTTTTCCGCTCGGGCCCTCCACAACTGATGTCATGGATTAGCAGAGGACTGAGCTGGGGTCCAGCCAAGGACGTGCCTATACTGCAAAGCCGCATTCGAGATCTCTTCAATGGAGATTTCAGTTTGGTTGCGGTAATACAAGTTATGCTGGTTCGTCAAGTCCAGCCTTGCAAACGCCGGCCCCTTCGCTTGTGGGAGTTCAATCCCGAGGGACCGCGTGTCATTCAAAATTTCCTCGGCCTGACGCACGAGGAGATGTACAAGTCATTCTTCGGACCTCAGGTAGAGTGTCCGGAAATCACCGAGGACGTGGGCCTGAGCAGTACGCCGCCGAACAGGTAAGGAATCTTCCGGCCGAATATACTATCTCTCATTTGTTACGAAGTTATCTCTGAGAGTTGCTTTTTGACCAGGACTGGCTAACAAAGGCGAAGTTGATTCGGTGTTCGGCCCCCTCCCTGAGGGTTTGGAAAATCCGGTACTGGAAAAGATGCTCCAGGTCGCACCTGCCCGGAGCCCTTGAAGGAAGATACCGGGGAGGATAATACGGGCGGACGCGGGCCCCCAACGCTGCCCATTCTAACCGAGGGAGCGAGCGTCTCCATGAAGGAAGACGACCGGAGGAGGAAAAGGACTGCGCCCGGGGATTCGGAAGCCGAAGCTTCCAAACGGGAGAAGAAGTCTCCCACAGAGGGTCCTACCTTGGGGGGCTGTTGCCGCACAAAGTCCGCGGGGGGATCAATTCTCCCGCGAGTCGTAAGTGACCCGAAATACTTTAATAGTACAGATATGCCATCTTTTTCTTCTGAGAAAATAACCACCGCATATATCTTTGCAGTTCGGGCCTTAGCCCCTCTCAAATGAGCTCGTCTT
>NC_053025.1:480945575-481009599 GCF_003073215.2 Triticum urartu
CTCGGTCATGTCTACATATCTCCCGAACCCGTAGGGTCTACACACTTAAGGTTCGGTGACGCTAGGGTTGTAGGGATATGTATATGCAGTAACCCGAATGTTGTTCGGAGTCCCGGATGAGATCCCGGACGTCACGAGGAGTTCCGGAATGGTCCGGAGGTAAAGATTTATATATGGGAAGTCCTATTTCGGCCATCGGGACAAGTTTTGGGGTCACCGGTATTGTACCGGGACCACCGGAAGGGTCCCGGGGGTCCACCGGGTGGGGCCACCTGTCCCGGGGGGCCACATGGGCTGTAGGGAGTGCGCCTTGGCCTACATGGGCCAAGGGCACCAGCTCCAAGAGGCCCATGCGCCTAGGGTTTCAAGGAGGAAGAGTCCTAGGAGGGGAAGGCACCTCCTAGGTGCCTTGGGGAGGAGGGATTCCTCCCCTTGGCCGCACCACCCTAGGAGATTAGATCTCCTAGGGCCGGCGCCCCCCCCCCCTTGGCCCTCCTATAAATAGTGGGGAGATGGAGGACTTCTTACCTTGATCTTTGGTGCCTCCCTCTCCCTCTCCAACACCTCCTCCTCCTCCATAGAGCTTGGCGAAGCCCTGCCGGAGTACTGCAGCTCCACCATCACCACGCCGTCGTGCTGCTGCTGGAGCCATCTTCCTCAACCTCTCCTTCCCTCTTGCTGGATCAAGAAGAAGGAGACGTCACGCTGACCATACGTGTGTTGAACACGGAGGTGCCATCCGTTCGGTGCTAGGATCTTCGGTGATTCGAATCACGTCGAGTACGACTCCCTCATCCCCGTTCTTTGAACGCTTCCGCTCGCGATCTACAAGGTACGTAGATGCATCCAATCACTCGTTGCTAGATGAACTCATAGATGGATCTTGGTGAAACCGTAGGAATTTTTGTTTTGTTTTCTGCAACGTTCCCCAACACTTTTCACCTTGCTGGAAACAGAGCTGCACAGCGTAGTAGAGCTTGTACTGAGTGGGCGATATAAGCACCGCCCCAGCCCCAGCGCCATGCCTGGAGAACGCCGCATCGAAGTACATGACCCAGCCTTCTGGCGCCTCGCTTCCCAGGGAGAGGGACCGATCCTCGTCGGCCTTGAGGCCTGGTGCCTCTGTTCATTCTGCCACAAAATCCGCCAACGCTGCTCCCTTGATGACTCTGGTCGTGCTGAATTCGAGCTGAAACGCTTGCAGTTCTATGTTCCACTCAGCGACCCTTCCAGCTGAGTTAGGGCTCCTGAGCACTCTCTCCAGGGGGTATGACGAGACGACCTTGATGGGGTGACCCTGAAAATAGTGCCGCAGCTTGCGCGAGGCCACCAGTAGCGCGAGGAGGAGTTTCTGAGGCATGGGGTACCGTGCCCTCGCATCCCGCAACACCGTGCTGACGAAGTACACCAGGTGCTCGACGAGGTTGGGTGCATCAGTGCTGGCGGCTCCCTTCGGAGACCATGGCGCCTCTTGAGGCGATGAGGCCTCCTGAGGCTGGCCATCTGGGGGAGGGGCCTCTTCCGCCTCCGGTGCACTCCTCTGCGGCAGCTGATCCTCCTCAGCTGTGGTGGCGGTTTCTGTGGGCCTTCCTTGTTCCTGTTTTGCCTTGTCCCGGGCTGCTGCTGCGGTTTTGATTCGACGCTCCTCTCTTACCGCCACTAGGGCTGCGCTGGCGGAGTACGGAGTGGCGGTGAGGTAAAGCACCAGGGGCTCTTGAGGGCGTGGAGCCACCATGACCGGCGGGCTGGTCAGGTATCTCTTGAGATCCTGGAACGCCTTGTCGGCCTCTTCAGTCCACTCAAAGGGCCCCTTTTTCTTCATTAGCTGGAAGAAGGGAAGCGCTCGTTCCCCCAACTTGGAGATGAAGCGCCCTAGCGCGGTCACGTGCCCAGTGAGCTTCTGCATTTCTCTGAGGGTCTTTGGCGGGCTCATGTCTTCCACCGCCTTGACCTTTTCCGGGTTAGCCTCGATGCCTCGGTTGGACACGAGGAAACCCAAGAGCTTGCCTGAGGGGACTCCGAACACACACTTCTCTGGGTTGAGCCGTAGATTCACTGCGTTGAGGCTCACGAAGGTTTCCTCCAGGTCTTGTATCAGGGTCCTGGCCTCCCGAGACTTTACCACAATGTCATCGACGTAAGCTTCAACATTCTTCCCGAGCTGCGGGCCCAAGGCGATGTGCATCAGTCGCTGAAAGGTCGCCCCTGCGTTACGCAGCCCGAATGGCATGCATGTCTAGCAGTACACCCCACACGGGGTTAGGAAGGCTGTCTTTTCAACGTCTTCTACCGCCATCTTGATCTGGTGATACCCAGAGAAGGCATCCAAGAAGCATAGCAGGTCGCATTCCGCGGTGGAATCGACGATCTGGTCGATGCGCGGGAGCGGGAACGGATCTTGCGGGCATGCTTTGTTGAGGTTGGTGAAGTCGACACACATGCGCTCCTTCCCTCCCTTCTTTGGCACAACGACAGGGTTGGCCAACCAATCCGGGTATCGGACCTCGCGAATGACCCCAGCGGCTTCTAATTTGCGGGTCTCTTGGACGATGAAGGCCTGCTTTTCTGTGGACTGCCGCCTGGCCTTCTGCTTCACAGGGCGCACGTTGGGGCACACGTTGAGGTGATGCTCGATTACTCTCCTAGGGATCCCTGCCAACTGGTCAGGCTCCCAAGCGAATACCTTCTTGTTTGCACGCAAGAACCCATTCGAGGTTGGCGCCTATGGTGAAAGTGGTGTTGGTGGACCCGTCCTCATCGACGGGTATCTGCTTGGTTTCTGCCTTGTCTTGGGTGAACAACTGTTTCTTCTTGGCGGGCGCAGCCCCCTTGGGCTCAGGGGTCTCCAAGTCGGCGGGCTGTGCCGACGCCGCCGTCTTGAAGGCGAGCTTGAGCACCCGCAGCGCGTCTCCGGTGTCCCCGTGCACGGTGAGGACACCGCTGCTCCCGGGCATCTTCATGAGGTTGTACGCCGGGTGCGTCGCGGCCATGAACTGGGCCAACGCTGGGTAGCCGAGGATGGCGTTGTAGGGGAGGCCGATGGGGGCGATGTCGAAGTCGACCAGCTCCGTGCGGAAGTTGTTGTAGGTGCCGAAGGTTACTGGGAGCCGGATCTGTCCCAAGGAGCTGGATGATCCGCCCCCAACGCCTGAGAAGGGCCGGCTGGGTTGCAGCCGTTCTACGGGTATGCAGAGGAGGTTGAAGGCCTCGACCGAGAGCACGCTGAGGCCCGCACCGCCATTGATGAGAGTTCTGGTGACGGCCACCTGGCAGATGGTGGGGGTGCACAGCATGGGGAGCGCACCCGAGCAGGCCGAGTTGGAGGGGTGGTCCTCCGAGCTGAAGGTCAGGCCGGCCTTGGGCGCCGTCCGGTCCGGGAGAGCCCCCTGCCGCGTGGAAGCGGCGCTTACCCGGCGGATGAACGGCTTGACGTGGTGACTTGTAGGTGGCGCCTGCGAGCCGCCCAGGAGGGCCGCGACGACCGGGGGTGTTGGTGTAGCGCGATGGGCGGGGAAAAGGCTGCGGGGCTCTTCCCAAGAGGCCACGGAGGCTGCCGGCAGGTGGAGCAGCCATGTGCGCGGAGCACCGATGAGGGCCATGGGGAGCCAGTTGCCCATGACCCTATCGTCACCTCCAGCTTCGAGGAGGGCCTCCTCGCTCGCCAGCAAGAAGGCCAGCGGATCTGTCGCGCCGCCGTAGCGCGGCGGCGTCGTTGGCTTGAACTTGTCCGGCCACTGTACCCGTTGCAGGGCTGGGGCCAGGGCTCGGAGCCCCCTGGCCCCCGTGCTGGCACTGGCGGCCGGAGCGGGCGACTCGCTACTCATCGCGAGGCAGGCCGTGGTGGTGGCGGAAGAGAAAACTCCGGTGCACCCCTACCTGGCGCGCCAGATGTCAGATTTCGGGTTCCGGCAGACCCTTGAGGTTCGAACACTGGGGTGCGCGTGGAGATTTCGCCTCCTACCTACCTGCACCCCTCCGCCTTGCTAAGATCTAAGCTATGGGAAGAACAACACGAGAGACACAGGGTTTATACTGGTTCGGGCCATCGTTGTGGTGTAATACCCTACTTCAGTGTGTGGCGTGGTGGATTGCCTCTTGGGCTGATGATGAACAATACAAGGAAGAACAGCCTCGCGAGGGTCTGTTCTTGGCCGGGGCGATGAACTGCTGGGAGGAGTTCAGTCACCCTTCTCTCTCTCTCCGATTGTCGATGCCCCCCTCCCCTGGGGGTGGCTAGTCCTATTTATAGAGGCCCTGGTCCTCTTCCCAAATATCGAGTGGGAAGGGAGCCAACAATGGCGGGCTAATTTGAAGGGGGACAACTAGTACCAGCTATCCTGACAAAAGTAGTCTTCGCCTGCACAAAGCTCTGGTGGTGACGCCGTCTTGGGCTCCACAATGACCTCCGTCTTGCAGTCCTCCTGGTCCTGGTCTTGTTGCACCGAAATGGCAACCTTTGCCTGATGCCTCGGTACTCCGCGGCTGCGTTGCCCCCTTTGCACCAAAGAGGAAAGGAGGACACTGCGCGGGCTGGCACCCGCCTGGCACCCTTGGTCGTCATGGCTTGCGTCACGGGCACCTTGTGAGGTACCCCGCCTTGATCTCTCCGCCTCCTCGCGAGCCAGCCTGATGAGGCCGCGCCTGAGGAAGCTCCGCGTCGTCCGCCCCGCGAGGCTTGGCCCCTCGCGAGGGTCTTGGGTCTGTGTTGGTGAAGATGGACCGTGTTGGGCCCCCCTTTGAGCCACGCCGCAGGCCGTAGGCAGGCAAGTCTGGGGACCCCCGTTCCCAGAACGCCGACAATATATAAGAGTACAATAACCAATTTAGAGTACAAGACAAGGCAGGACAAATCCTAGTTTATCTTATGTTTCCCAATGAATCAATATACTCAACATCCCCCTCCCCCCCCGCAGTCATAATGGTAGCGACGCAGACGATGAGACTGGAAAGAATCCGAAGGCAAGCCGACAGACACCGCCCCACACAGTCTTAACGGTCGACGCATCGCGGAAGGCGTCGTTGGAGTGAAAACCGACGATGTTGCTCAAGCAAGGCGGTAGCCCTTTGTGCCAATGTCGATGTAGCCAAGAGCGTAGGGTGGTGTAGCCGTTGTTGAGGTAGCCATGCGAGGGACGCCGTGATCGATGTCGAGTAAGGGTGGCCGGTGTCAAAGTAGTCGCCATGGACCAGGAGGAAGAGAGGCGACGACAGCCTGAGGAGGCGGCGGCTAGGTCATAACGCAGCGACGGTGCTCGAAGTAGGCGAGGAAGAACCCGACAGTATGACGAGGACCGGCGCGGACGGTGGCGTTCCCGCGCTTAGGGAGGCGGCGCGACGCATACCACGTAGAAGTCGACGTGCGGGGACGGCGGAGTGGACCGCGTGCCGTGACGCTACGGCCTGAAGGGGCGACGCAATTAAAGCGCGCGGATCGGGGCAACGACAGGGCGGTTGCAGGGATCGTGTGCCACGCTCGCTATGGCACGACGGGGCGATGCAACGGCGACGCGAGGGTCGGTGTAGCCTCGAGGACGCCCTGGAGCGGACGACCTCGGTGCGGCGATTTGGGCTGCGGCACTACGGCCCAAAGGGGCGACACAGCGGCAGCGCGCGAGTTGGTGCAACCACGGGAACGGCCTCAGGGCGGCAGCGGGGACCATGGCCGCGGTGCTACGGCTCGAAGGGGCGTTGCAGCGGCGCAAAAATCGGTGCAACCACGGGGAGAACACAGGGACGGCGGCGCTGCGGCCCGGCGGGGTGACGCAGCGGTCGCCCGTTGCTCGATCGGTGGAGGGACGCGCTGAACTCGGGGACAGGGATGGTGGCAGCCGGCGTAGGTCGACGAGCGGGCCGACGCGGGGACGACGGCCGTGAGGGGCCGCCTGTCGTGCGAGGCCACCGGGTCGGGGCGACGGACGGGCAGACGCACGGACGACGACCGTTAGGTGCCGCCTATCGGTGAAGAGGTCGGCCGGTCGCGCCGATGTCGGAGTAGAGGCGTGGGGTCTGGCGGTGGCGACGGGCAATGCAAATCGATCTTAGATCGAAAAACCAAAAAGAAATTGCCGATCAAGATGACTGGTAGGAGAGAGAAAAACCGGGAGCAAAGACTCGTGAAAAGGACTCTCTAGGGCAGCCGGTCAACATGACCGGCGGACGAACCTTAGGTACGGGTGCTGCGGGCCCTGGCGACGGTCATGGAGGCCGACCATCTCGATGGCGGCGCGGAGCGGAAGCTGGGGGCGGCAGTTAGGGTTGGATAGATTAGACTGGTACCATGTTAGAAGGGAAAGAAAGGATTGATGAAATAGTTGTTGTATTGCTTGAGCCTCGTGAACATATATATAGAAGTACAATGATCAATTTAAAGTACAAGATAAGACAGGACAAATCCTAGTCTATCTTATGTTCCTAATGAATCAGTATACTCAACAGTGATCACCGAAATTTTATCCGCCGGGTTCACCATCCCCGCGGCGTGTGGACGTCCGGTGTTGTATATCGTTGGTGCTAGCTCGGTGTTAAAACTCTTGATATCTGAGGTGGTGGTGATCCTGTACACAAAGAAAGGTGGTTTCTTTTGGTACTGCAAGTTGGATGCTCCATGCGACACACACTAATGAAAGGGAAATGATCCGTCACCAAAAAGGAGCAAAAATAACCCGGCATTATCGTCTAACGGTGACACTCGTCAAGTTATTCCTAGTTTTGAGTGACCAGGATTGTGTAAAGAAAAATCACCCACACTGCTCACCCTCCAATTTGCTATACTCCTCGCTGTATATCACACCTAAAGCAAGGCGTATGACTGTTAGTCCTAATCAATCGGCCCATTTTTCTACAGGGATAATGGAGTTGCTTTATCCGCAGTCTTGAAAGGGACTGGCCATTACTGCAGACGATGTTTTGTTTTCATTGTTGTGTCATCATCTTGGCCGTATATAGTGGTGCATGCCAGTCTAATGGAAGTATGATGTGTGTGTGCCAGTGTCCCACACACTGCTCAAGTAAACAAAGGCATGCCACAGGGAAAACAAGTGGAGGGGAAGCAAAGGGCGGCTGGTGGCCATCATTTACTCTTCGTTTGGATGTTGATATTCAGACCAAGATATTGATAATGACATTAGATGGCCTGGATTCCGCTATTTAGATGCACCAGGAATCAAGCCCACCGAATTGGCTCGAAATATTTGATGTCCCGCTCAAAAGCCCGCCTTTCTATTCTCGAATTTGAAGAAGGCGAGCTAGATTTTCGGTGATATTCAGGAACGCGCCCATAAAGCTCTGGTAAAAAGGTTAGCTCAATTAGGTGAAGGCCAAGCCTTCTATTAATTGACAGAACCAATATGACCCAGGTTGCCGTTGTGAAGGAACTACCATCTTGGTAGCTCTGAAAATTACCAAATAATTTGGGCAGCATCTAGTAGTCACTAATGACCCAAAAATGTCACAATTTTGGCCATCCACAACCACACTAATGCACAAAGCCAGTTTGAAGTTTCTGCGAAGATCTGCCAGTAGTGAAACAAGTGCATTAACCCCTAATCCAGTTGAGCTGAATTTTTGCATACATGAGCATACACCCATATCATCTTGTAGCAATGTCTAACCAGCACAACCCCCTGCATGTGTTATTTCAAAGTTTGCATCCACTTGGGCAGCTTGTGAAGGATGTACTAGGTACACTCATTCAAATGGCCCCAAAATTTGCATAAACCTTGGGCAGCATACAATACCACCCTTCACCAAATTTTAGCCTTTCCCACCACACCATTTGAGCACAGCATCTCCCCAAAGTTTTGCTAGAATTTTGTCTATTTTGGGCCTAGCCCAATAGCAGTTTCAGAAATTCCTAATAAATCCTAGAGGCCCACGCAGCCCATTCGTGCAAGGCAAGAGGTGGAACAAAAGTTTAGTCCCACATTGCTAGTTTAGAGGGAGTTGGACCTCTTTATAAGGAAGGTTCTTTCCCCACATGTATGAGCATGAGAACAAGAGGGACATCCACGCGCGCTCCTCCTCCGCCGCCCGCCTCGCCATCCCACGCCTCGTCACGACGCGTCGCGGGTTGCGGGAATGAGAAGGACGCGATGTCTAAATTTTTGCCACGCACGACGGGTATACGAAAGGTCACGTGGGAGTCGAAACATTTTTTTTAGTGGACACTGAATTCGAACGGCGCGCCTCTTCGGCCGCTGCATGTTCGCTTCGTCTCCCTTTCATTGCTTCACCTCCCGCCGTAGCCTCTTCGCGTCCTTCTCCTGTGCCTATATAAGAGAGGTCGCTCCTCTCCAGAGAGACACAACAGAAGCTCCTCTTCCTCTCGCCACAAAGTTCCGATCACTGCGCTGCTACTACGTTCTTCCCCATCCTGTCTTGCGGCGTGCACCGCAGGTCGGGACAGTAGGCCTCCGGAACCGCACCTTTTGAGTCTTGTACGGGAGAAGGGTGATAAGGTTTTTGGGGAGCGCTCCGCGCGACTACTGGCTTCTTCATCACGGACTCCGATGACTTCTTCCCCGACCTCCACGACCTCCTTGACGACATGGCAGGCGAGGACACCGACCCCAAGTCCAACGCTTTTGCTGCTGTTGTCCCGTACGTGTTCTTCTCCTTTCTGTTAGAGGTCCTGCTGCAGTTCCTTGTTCTAGTATTTGCCCTACATATGTTAGACTCTATTTCATATATGCAACTTGCTATACTGACTGCTCTAGATATGTTCAGTTACAGTTCATATATGAAGATGATGTTTACCTTCTCTTTGTTAAATCGCATGGCTTGTTTTGTCACTGTTATATTAGTCATGCTTTATCTAATATTTCTGTTAATAAAATCATTTGGTAAATTGCTCATATTTCTAATAATCCAAAAACCTTATTATAGGCAATTTACCCCAAGTGGTTTTGCTGCTTCCATGAGACCTCCTATGTTTGAGGGTATCCACTATAAGAGGTGGCGCGTGAGAGCAGTCTTATGGTTTCAAACCATGAGTTGCTATGACGCCACTCTCAGCAAACCTGAAGGGGAGCTTGATGCTCAGCAGACACAAGCCTTTCAGAAAATGGATACTCTGTTTAAGGCTTCTCTCTTGAGTGTTCTTGGTGAGAACATAGTTGATGCTTATGCGTCAATTGATAATGGAAAAGATATGTGGGATGCACTCGAGGCCAAGTTTGGGGTCTCGGATGCTGGCACTGAGCTATACATCATGGAGCAATTCTATGATTACAGGATGACTGAAGAGCGCTCCGTGGTTGAGCAAGCTCATGAGATACAGTCATTTGCTAGAGAACTTGAGCACTTCGGTTGTATGCTACCGGACAAGTTTGTTGCCGGAGGTATCATCACTAAGCTTCCTCCTTCATGGAGGAACTTTGCTACCTTGCTGAAGCATAAGAGGCAGGAGTTTTCCGTCCCGGATCTCATTGGCACTCTTGATGTGGAAGAAAAGGCGAGAGCAAAGGACACACGTGCTCGAGGTATTGAGGGAGGATCTAGTGCCAATGTGGTACAGAAGCAGAACTTCCAGCCCCACAAGTTCAAGAACAAGGGCAAGTTTGATGGTAAAGCAAAGTTTGATGGGAAGAACAAGGCTGTCCAGCACAAGAACTTCAAGAAGAAGAATGACAAGAAGAAAGGTGTCTGTCATGTGTGTGGGATCCTGATCATTGGGCTCCTAGTTGCCCTAATCGCTATGACAAGCGTCATCCTGGGAAAGGCGGCAAGACCGCTAATGTTATCATTGGAGACATTGATATGAAGGATGCTGGGTATGGTATATTTCCCACTATTCTTTCAGTATGTCATTCTCCTGATTGGTTGATTGACACGGGTGCTAATGTGCATGTATGCGGTGATATTTTCATGTTTTCGTCTTATTAGACCGCAGGGACTTCAACCGTGCTGATGGGCAACGGTTCAAGTGCTTCTGTTCGTGGTGTTGGCACGGTCGATCTGAAGTTTACTTCAGGGAAGATCGTGCGGCTGAAGAACATGCATTATGTCCCCTCCGTCAATAAAAATCTTGTTAGTGGATCTCTTCTGTGTAGAGATGGCTACAAGCTTGTCTTTGAGTCGAATAAATTTGTAATATCCAAGTATGGAACCTTTGTTGGTAAAGGCTATGAGTCAGGAGGCCTATTTCGTTTATCCTTATCAGACGTTTGCAATAAAGTTGTTAATCATATTTGCAACAATAGTGAATCAAATGTGTGGCATTCACGTCTTTGTCATGTTAACTTTGGTTGCATGTCGCGACTAGCGAAGTTGAACTTAATCCCTAATTTCACCACTGTCAAGGGATCCAAGTGTCAAGTGTGTGTGCAAGCTAAACAAGCTCGTAAGTCACACACGACTGTGGAAACGAGAAATCTTGCACCACTAGAGCTCATACATTCAGATCTATGTGAAATGAATGGTGTTTTGACAAAAGGTGGAAAGAAATATTTCATGACGTTAATTGACGACTCCACTAGATACTGTCGTGTGTATCTTCTAAAATCTAAGGATGAGGCTTTGAACTTTTTCAAGATCTACAAAGCTGAAGTGGAAAACCAACTTGATCGAAAAATCAAGAGGCTTAGGTCCGACCGTGGTGGAGAGTATTTTTCCAATGAATTTGATGCTTTTTGTGCGGAACATGGTATAATCCATGAGAGGACGCCTCCCTACTCACCTCAGTCAAATGGGGTGGCCGAAAGAAAGAACCGTACTCTAACAGATTTGGTTAATGCCATGTTAGACACATCGGGTCTCTCCAAGGCATGGTGGGGGAGGCGATATTGACGGCATGTCATGTCCTAAACCGAGTTCCCACAAAGAACAAAGAGATAACTCCATTCGAGGAATGGGAGAAGAAAAGGTTAAAACTCTCTTATCTACGAACATGGGGTTGTTTGGCGAAAGTCAATGTTCCTATTCCAAAGAAGCGAAAGCTTGGACCAAAGACTGTGGATTGTGTTTTCCTGGGATATGCTTTTCATAGCATTGGATATAGATTCTTGGTTGTAAAAT
Organism: Triticum urartu; assembly: GCF_003073215.2. Taxonomy (NCBI): domain Eukaryota; kingdom Viridiplantae; phylum Streptophyta; class Magnoliopsida; order Poales; family Poaceae; genus Triticum; species Triticum urartu. The sequence continues at coordinate 480,956,589 of NC_053025.1, forward strand.
CTGAGGTACCTGACATGCATGTCGGTACGATCATGGAGTCGAATGATGCGACTTTCTTTGAAGATATCTTTCCCATGAAGGATATGGCTACCTCATCTAATCAGGAGATGCCTAGTTCATCGAATCAGGAACCAGTTACAATTACCAAACCTGCCATTTCGATAGAACACTTTGAAAGTCCTGTGGAGGAAAACAATGAAGTTCCTACTAGGAGCAAGAGACAGAGGACTGCAAAGTCCTTTGGTGATGATTTTCTTGTGTATCTCATAGATGACACTCCCAGTTCTATTTCAGAGGCTTATGCATCTGAAGATGCTGACTATTGGAAGGAAGTGGTTCGTAGCGAGATGGATTCCATCTTAGTGAATGAAACTTGGGAGATAACCGATCGTCCTTATGGGTGCAAACCTATAGGATGCAAATGGGTATTCAAGAAGAAGCTTAGGCCTGATGGTACTATTGAAAAGTACAAGGCTCGGCTCGTGGCTAAGGGTTATACCCAAAAGGAAGGTGAAGACTTCTTTGATACTTACTCACCTGTGGCTCGACTGACCACTATTCGAGTTCTACTTTCACTAGCTGCCTCACATGGTCTTCTCGTTCATCAAATGGATGTTAAGACTGCTTTCCTAAATGGAGAGTTGGACGAGGAAATTTATATGGAACAACCAGATGGGTTTGTACTAGATGGTCAGGAAGGAAAAGTGTGCAAGTTGCTGAAGTCTTTGTATGGACTCAAGCAAGCACCCAAACAGTGGCATGAGAAGTTTGAAATAACTTTAACAGCTGCAGGCTTTGTTGTAAACGAAACTGACAAATGTGTGTACTATCGCCATGGTGGGGGCGAGGGAGTTATCCTTTTCTTGTATGTTGATGACATACTGATTTTCGGAACAAATCTGAATGCTATTACGGAGGTCAAAAATTGCCTATCTCATTGTTTTGAGATGAAGGATTTAGGAGTGGCTGATGTCATTCTGAACATCAAGTTGTTGAGAGACGATGATGGTGGGATTACATTGCTTCAATCTCACTATGTGGAAAAGATCTTGAGTCGCTTTGGCTACAGTGGCTGCAAGCCCTCTCCAACACCATATGATGCTAGTGTGTTGCTTCGAAAGAATCGAAGAATTGCTAGAGACCAATTGAAGTATTTTCAGATTATTGGCTCGCTTATGTACTTAGCCAGTGCTACAAGACCTGACATCTCTTTTGCTGTTAGCAAACTGAGTCGGTTTGTTTCAAAACCAGGAGATGTGCATTGGAAAGCTCTAGAGAGAGTTTTGCGTTATTTGAAAGGCACTGCAAATTATGGAATTCATTACACCGGGCACCCAAAGGTGCTTGAAGGGTATAGTGACTCAAACTAGATCTCAGATGTTGATGAGATAAAGGCCACGAGCGGATATGTATTCACTCATGGAGGTGGCGCTGTTTCTTGGAAGTCTTGCAAGCAGACCATCTTAACGAGGTCAACAATGGAAGCAGAACTCACAGCACTAGATACAGCTACAGTCAAAGCAGATTGGCTTCGTCGGCTCTTGAATGACTTGCCGGTTGTTGAGAAACCTGTACCGGGTGTCCTTATGAACTGTGACAATCAAACTGTGATCACGAAAGTGAGTAGCTCAAAGGACAACATGAAGTCATCAAGACACGTTCAGAGAAGGTTAAAGTCTGTCAGGGAAATGAGAAACTCCGGAGTTATTGCATTGGATTATATCCAAACGTCTAAGAATCTGGCAGATCCTTTTACTAAGGGTCTATCACGTAATGTGATAGATAATGCATCGAGGGAGATGGGTATGAGACCCACAATATGAGTTGTTCATAGTGGTAACCTATTCTTTGTGACCGGAGATCCCGTGAATTACATGTGGAAGACAAGCTGTTGGTCTACTGAGAGGAGAGTATCCTTACTATCAACAATACCACTCCATGAAGATGCAATACTCTCCTAATCTGCATGGCAGGTTGATGTATATCTTAATGTGTTCTAAGTGGCTCATTGAAGCAGAGATGTCGTTCTGTAGAACATCTTTTGAAGAACACACCTATATGAGTCTGATTGTTAAACATCGCAATCTATGAGAGTAGGGTTCTCTCTAGTAAACTCATGAAAGGTCTCGGAGTATGACGCATAAGCTCCACCCACGGGGAAGACCCATGGTAGCCACGTATCGGTCAAGGCTTTATGTGAAGCTAGATTCGCAGAAAACTTGCAGTTCAAGGCCCAGTCCACTATTCAAGTTGCTTACTAGTGTAGCATAGAGTTCTAGGTGGAAGTTCAACTTAACAGTCTCCACTGCAGTACCGGTATATAAAACAGTGTTTTGGAACCAAAGGCAAATTTTGTGTGCCTCTGGGATCTGGTGGGGGATTGCTGGAATTTTGTCTATTTTGGGCCTAGCCCAATAGCAGTTTCAGAAATTCCTAATAAATCCTAGAGGCCCACGCAGCCTAATAAATCCCCGACCTCCTCGACGACATGGCATGCGAGGACACCGACCCCAAGTCCAGCGCTTCTGCTGCTGATGTCCCGTACGTGTTCTTCTCCTTTCTGTTAGAGGTCCTGCTATAGTTCCTTGTTCTAGTATTTGCCCTACATATGTTAGACTCTATTTCATATATGCAACTTGCTATACTGGCTGCTCTAGATATGTTCAGTTATAGTTCATATATGAAGATGCTGTTTACCTTCTCTTTGTCAAATCGCATGGCTTGTTTTGTCACTGTTATATTAGTCATGCTTTATCTAATATTTCTGCTAATAAAATCATTTGGTAAATTGCTCATATTTCCAACAAGTTTATGTACAGAAATTAACTTTGTATAGGAAGTGCCATATAGGTCCACCCATTTGCTCTGAATTTTTGCATACATATTCACCAGCATACCAGAGCACGGCACAACAAGTTTCAGCATGTTTGGATCAACCAAATTCAAAATGGAAGATAACAAACACATTGTGGCAAAAGCCTACTACATTAGAAGCTCCACTCAATTACTAAGCATAGGATAGGCATACAACCACACACACACACACACACACACACTCCGTGACCATGCACACGGACACTAGACATGTTTTGGCCCCCTGTGGCACCCTGGTTCATGCAATGCTGGTGATGACCATGGACAGAGCGCGCTAACTGCACGCGCTACTGTTCGCCCGTGGCCACCCAAGCCCCCACCCTGCCTCGGCCGTGTTCGACGTGCCCACAACACAGCCCCGGCCCCTATCACCTTCTATAAGGCCAGCTGGTGCCACACCGCCAGCCCACGCCCAACAGAGCCGCCGCCCGAGCCCCGACCACGGTGAGCTGGAGCCATTGCAGCGACCATGGCCTCGCACGCCTATAAATAACGACCCCCGGGCCCTCTCTCAACTCGAACCTCACCTCCTCCCCCGAACTTTAATGGCCGACGCCCTCATGCTATTGCACCTCAGCTGCGCTTAAATTCACATGCCTCCGGCCACCCCCATTGAGCCATCCTTTGGACGCGTTGTTCGCTGTAGAACATGCCCACCCCCTCGTCGAGCACAATCCCTCACCGTAGCCTCTCCCCTGGCCGGAGCAGCTGCCCACGGCCACGGCACGCATCCGCGCACACGGCCACCCCCAGCCCACCACGGGATGAGCCACACACGTCATTGAGAGAGGGCCCTGTCGAGCTAGATAAGTGGACGCGCGCGCAGTGGTTAAGTTTACACTTTCGGGAGGAGAAAGCGTAATAACTGGAATACAGTTTCCCTTCCTGAAAGCGTATTTCCAGAGAAAGCGCCAGCCGCAGAACTATCAGAGACCCAGTTGCAATTATTTCTTTTGCAGATCAGTCCCTGGCAGGAAAACACTTATAACTTTTAGCTCGTAACTCCGATCGAGGTGAATCTAACGCTCACAGTTTCCCCTTTACGAGCCTGTTTATTACTATTGTTTGTTTTCTTGTTTGTGCTCATTATTTTGGCCTCTTTTGTTTAATAATAAGTAGGTTGTTACCGAGATCCTATTCATCGATACGCTTCGCCAGGAGGATCACCACACCTTTTCATAAAGACTCGTCGACCGGAGGCAAGCCAACTCCTTATCATGAGCAACCAACAACCAGTGACATCGCTTGACTTTGTTTGATTTTTTCTGTGTTTATCTATTTACCGTTTTATTGTCCATATTACTTTTAGTTCTACTTTAGCATCATACTACTAGTAGATGCATTACTGAGTTGTTTTGCAATCATTACTAAGTGCTCGTAGTTTACTTTATTTTCTAGGTGATAGTAGCCGTATTTCATTCTTTAGTAAAGTGGGATGCCACTGTTACCAACAGAGGGAACAATAGTGCAGTGTCACACCCCTTTCTCCGTCAATGCTCACATGACAAATCACAGTGCCACAAACTGAACTAACATGTACAACCATATTTGCCTAAGTGGGAAGGCCTTAGACTGGGTTACAATTATGTCTCTTTCATGTATCGGCACATAGGGAGCCTCAGAGTGTAGTATCTCCTCTAGCCGGGAAAATTGCATCCGAAGCTAGAGGGCCTGGGGGAATAAAAGGGCCACGGGGTGGCCAGGTTCTAGATCCCCTCGACCGAGACTAGCCCGCGGGAGGTCGTCGATACAGTTAAAGTGACATGTTGTAGACTGGGTATGTTAGACTGGGAGTCCGTGGTGTGTGTAAAGTGTACAATCTCTGCAGAGTGTGTTTTAAACCTATTCGAATAGCCGTGTTTGTGCTACTTGTGAGCTACGTTGGGATTTCCCCAAAGAGAAGAGGAGATGCAATACAGTAGAGATAAATATTTCCCTTAGTTAAGAACCAAGGTTATCAATCCAGTAGGAGAATCACACAAAGCCTCGTGAATAACACATGCACACACAAAAGAAAAAAAATACTTGCACCCAACACAACCAAGAGGGTTGTCAATCCTCTTGGCGGTTACTTGCAAGGATTAAATCTCGTAGTAGCAGGTAGATAAATTGTAAATATAAAATAAAAGAAAATACAAATTTGCAGCAAAGTATTTGTGTGTGTTTTATATATGATAAAAGTAGACCCTGGGGTCATAGTTTTCACTAGAGGCTTCTCTCTCGAGCACATAGCATACGGTGGGTAGACAAATTACTATTGGGCAATTGATAGAAAAACGCATAGTTATGACGATATTCAAGGCAATGATCATGTATATAGGCATCACGCCGAGACAAGTAGACCGACTCCTACCCGTATCTACTACTATTACTCCACACATCGACCCCTATCCAGCATGCATCTAGGGTATTAAGTATAAAACAGAGCAATGCTTTAAGCAAAATGACATGATGTAGACAAAGTAAACCCAATCAATATGAATAAATGTCGTCGTTTCACCCTTAATGGCAACAATACAAATATGTGTCTTGTCCCTTTCTGTCACAGGGATAGAGCATCGCAAAATTGAACCCACCACAAAGCACCGCTCCCACTAAAGATAAATCAATCTAGTTGGCCAAACTAAACGGATAGATCAGAGAGAAATACAAAGCTATAACAATCATGCGTAATAAAGTTCAGAAAAGACTCCATTAATATTCATAAATATTTAGATCATAAACCTACAATTCATTGGATCCCAACAAACACACCGCGAAACAAGATTACATCAAATAGAACTCCAAGAACATCAAGGAGAACATTGTATTGAAGATTAAAGAGAGAAGAAGCCATCTAGTTACTAGTTATGGATCCATAGGTCTATGGTGAACTACTCACGCATCATCGGAGGGCAGCAAGGCTGATGTAGAAGCCCTCTATGAACGATTCCCCCTTGGGCAAAGTACTGCAAAAGGCCTCTAGAAGGGATCGCGAAAGAAGAGAAACTTGCAGGAGCAGAAAAAGTGTTTTGGGTGTGAGGGAGTCCTGGATTAGGGGGTCTCCGGATAGCCGGACTATATCCTTCGGCTGGACTATTAGAATATGAAGATACAAGATTGCAGACTTCGTCTCGTGTCCGGATGGGACTCTATTAGGCGTGGAAGGCAAGCTAGGCAATACGGATATGGATATCTCCTCCTTTGTAACCGACCTTGTGTAACCCTAACCCTCTCCGGTGTCTATATAAACCGAAGGGTTTTAGTCCGTAGGACAACAATCACAACATACAATCATACCATAGGCTAGCTTGTAGGGTTTAGCCTCTTCGATCTCATGGTAGATCTACTCTTGTACTACCCATATCATCAATATTAATCAAGCAGGACGTAGGGTTTTACCTCCATCAAGAGGGCCCGAACCTGGGTAAAACATCGTGTCCCCTGCCTCCTGTTACCATCTGGCCTAGACGCACAGTTCGGGACCCCCTACCCGAGATCTGCCGGTTTTGACACCGACATTGGTGCTTTCATTGAGAGTTCCTCTGTGTCGTCGCTGTTAGGCTTGATGGCTCCTACTATCATCGATAGCGATGCGGTCCAGGGTGAGACTTTTCTCCCTGGACAGATCTTCGTATTCGGCGACTTTGCACTGCGGGCTAATTCACTTGGCCATCTAGAGCAGATTGAAAGCTACACCCCTGGCCATCAGGTCAAATTTGGAAGTTTGAACTACACGTCCGACATCCGCGGAGACTTGATCTTCGACGGATCCGAGCCACAGCCGGGCGCGCCGCACTGTCACGATGGGTATGACCTAGCTCTGCCGCCGAACAGTACCCCAGAGGCCGCGCCCGCATCAGCTCCGACCCTTAGCTCGGAGCCAACTGCGCCAATCGAGGACGGGTGGTTAGACACCGCCTCAGGGGCTGCAGTCCCAACGGCGATCGAGCCGAACACCAGCCTAACCCTCTGCGCAGCCCGTGACTCCAAGGTGCCGGACTCTTTTTCGGACTCCGAACCATCCGCGCCCCTGCTAATCGAATCCGATTGGGCGCCGATCATGGAATTCACCGCCGCGGATATCTTTCAACACTCGCCCTTCGGCGACATTGTGAATGCACTAGGCTCTCTCTCTTTGTCAGGAGAGCCCTGGCCGGACTATGGCCAACAGGATTGGGATGCGGATGACGAAGAAATTCGACGCCCACCCACCATCCACTTCGTAGCCACTGTCGATGATTTAACAGACATGCTCGACTTCGACTCCGAAGACATCGACGGTATGGACGACGATGTAGGAGACGAACATGAACCAGCGCCTATAGGGCACTGGAAAGCCACCTCGTCATATGACATATACATGGTGGATACACCCAACGAAGGCAATGGCGACGAGATAGTGGAGGATGACCCCTCCAAGAAGCAACCCAAGCACCGACGTCAGCAGAGCCGCTCTAAGTCCCGCCAAAGCAAAAGTGGTGATACCAGCACAGGAGATAATAACACTCCGAATAGTGCCGAAGACAACAACAATCCCCTCCAACAAGATTTAGAGCAGGAGGATGAAGGAGCCAGCTCTCCTGAGAGAGTGGCTGATGGAGAGGAGGAGGATGACAATTACATGCCCCCTCAGAAGACGAGGCAAGCCTTGGCGACGGTGAATTCACCGTACCAGAGGATCTCGTCGAACAAGAGCGCTTCAAGCGCCGGCTTATGGCCACAGCAAATAGCCTGAAGAAAAAGCAGCACCAACTTCAAGCTGATCAAGATCTGCTAGCTGACAGATGGACTGAAGTCCTCGTGGCCGAGGAATATAAACTTGAGCGCCCCTCCAAGAATTACCCAAAGTGCAGGTTACTACCCTGACTGGAGGAAGAAGCGTATGATACAGCTGATCAGCCACCTCGTGGCCGCGATAGAGAGGCATTCCAGCCAAAAGCTCAGCCTCCACCCCGACGCCATTCAAATAAAAAGGCATGGGGAGATACGCCAGACCTGCGAGACATATTGGAGGACAAAGCAAAGCATGCAAGATCGATCTACGGATCACGACGGCACACCACTCTGCGAGACGATAAACGTCACGCCGGATACAGTAAAAGCAAATCCAGCCGGGCCGAATGTCACATCCCTGCTTTCCTGTTATGCATTAGGGTTGGTTGAACTTGTGCATCATGTTTAAATTTCTTTTAAACTTGAAATGGGGGCTAATCAACCCCAACACCCCCCTGAAAATGCTAATTTCCAACAATTGGAATTTCAATGAACCCAAAATGCCCTTCATAAAAGCCCACCATTTTTGGTCTTGATTAAAACCTCTGCCAAAAATGATCTTGCAATTTATGGAGCCATTCTGGATTTTTGAACAAGCCATAAGTATTTGAATTTGGGCATTTTAAATGCTATAAATATTTTAAAGTGCTCAAATAATCTTGGAAGCATTTTTAGGCAGTTGAGAATATTCTCAAATGTGCCTCTGAATATTTCCAGAGTTTTTGGAAATGAAATAGTATTTATTCTATTTCAATACACAGAGCAGGAAATAAATAAAAGAGAAAACAAAAAGGACCAGAGACTTACCTGGAAGCCCACCAACCGGCCCAGCACTGTAGCTGGCCAGCCCAGCCCACCAGGGGCTCCTCCCTGTCGTCTTCCCCTTGCCAGGAGGACGAGCGCGTGGCCGGCGCGCGCGATCATGCGTTCGGCCACCTCCTGCTTGCTTGCCGCTGCTGGAGTCTACCCCGAGCGCCACGTGCATCGCCCCGCCCTTCCCCTGGACCTCTCACTCTCTCTCGTTCTTTCCCCCTCCTTGTAGGATCGAAAGTATGTCTAGAGGGGGGGGGGGGATTAGACTACTTAACCAAATAAAAACTTAACCTTTTCCCAATTTTAGTTCTTGGCAGATTTTAGCTATTTTAGGACAAGTCAAGCAATCATCACATAATTCAAGCAAGCATGCAAAGAGTATATGGGCAGCAGAAAGTAAAGCATGCAACTTGCAAGAATGTAAAGGGAAGGGTTTGGAGATTTCAAACGCAATTGGAGACACAGATGTTTTTCCCGTGGTTCGGATAGGTGGTGCTATCCTAAATCCACGTTGATGGAGACTTCAACCCACGAAGGGTAACGGATGCGCGAGTCCACACAGGGCTCCACCCAAGGGCAACGGTTGCGCGAGTCCACGGAGGGCTCCACCCACGAAGGGTCCACGAAGAAGCAACCACCCACAAAGGGTCCACGAAGAAGCAACCTTGTCTATCCCACCATGGCCAACGCCCACGAAGGACTTGCCTCACTAGCGGTAGATCTTCACGAAGTAGGCGATCTCCTTGCCCTTACAAACTCCTTGGTTCAACTCCACAATCTTGTTGGAGGCTCCCAAGTGACACCTAGCCAATCTAGGAGACACCACTCTCCAAGAAGTAACAAATGGTGTGTAGGTAATGAACTCCTTGCTCTTGTGCTTCAAATGATAGTCTCCCCAACACTCAACTCTCTCTCATAGGATTTGGATTTGGTGGAAAGAAGATTTGAGTGGAAAGCAACTTGGGAAGGCTAGAGATCAAGATTCATATGGTAGGAATGGAATGTCTTGGTCTCAACACATGAGTAGGTGGTTCTCTCTCAGAACATATGAGTAGGAATGATGTGTGTGTTCTGATGGCTCTCTCATCGAATGAGAAAGAGGTGGAGGGGTATATATAGCCTCCACTCAAAATCCAACCGTTACACAGTTTTCCAATCTCGGTGGGACCGAATAAATAAACTCGGTCTGACCGAAAATGTAAACCTAGTGACCGTTAGGAATTTCGGTGGGACTGACATGCAACTCGGTAGGACCGATTCGGTTAGGGTTTGGGCATAACGTAATCTCGGTGAGACCGATTACACAAACTCGGTGAGACCGAGTTTGGTAATTAGCTAACCAGAGAGTTGGTCAGGCAAACTCGGTGGGACCGATTTGCTCTTTCGGTGGGACCGAGTGGAACTCAGTGAGACCGAAAAGTTACAAAGGGGAAACACTGAGTTTACATTGCAATCTCGGTGGGACCGATTCGCTCTTTGGGTGGGACCGAAAAGTTACGAAAGGGAAACAGAGAGTTTGCAACCCCATCTCGGTGGGACCGAGATCCTTATCGGTAGGACCGAATTGCTAGGGTTTGGCAGTGGCTAATGACAATTGAAACTCGGTGGCGCCGGATAGGAAAAATCGGTAGGACCGAGTTTGGCTTAGAGTTTAGGTCATATGTGGATATGGGAAAGTAGTTGAGGGTTTTGGAGCATATCATTAAGCACATGAAGCAAGAGGCTCATTAAGCAACACCTCATCCCTCCTTAATAGTATTGGCTTTTCCTAAAGACTCAATGTGATCTTGGATCACTAAGATATAAAATGAAGAGTCTTGAGCTTTTGAGCTTGAGCCAATCCATTGTCCTTAGCATTTTGAGGGTTCCACTTTCACATCCATGCCATGCCAATCATTGAGCTTTCCTGAAATAATCATCTTGAAATAGCATTAGCTCAATGAGCTATATGTTGTTATGAATTACCAAAACCACCTAGGGATAGTTGCACTTTCACTCCTCTGTCTCGCTGTCTCTCCCGAAGCCGAGCAGAGCCGTCGCCGCCGCTCGCTGCCGCCGCAGCCATCGACCACCCCTCGCCCTACCGATGAGTCGAGAGGCTCCGCCTCGACCCCCTCTTCCTTTCCACTGAGCTGCGCCCCGCCGGCAGCCCTGCAGCGTCGCCCACGACATCGTCTTCAACCTCTGGCCGCCGGCGAACTCTTCGGGGATTCACGAGCTCCAGTCCCTCCCCGACCTCGCTGTTGCCTCTACCGGATTCGCCGTGAGCCCCTTCCTCTTTCCCCTCTCTCCCCATGCTCGCCCGTGCCTTCTAGCCACCCTGGCCATCAGAGCCGACAGCTCCTCGCCGCCGGTCATGTCGCCACCGTGACTACCGCCGTGCAAGCACGCGTACGAACCCACCGCTGCACTCAGAGCGCTCCCAGGAGCTGAGCACACCCACCAGATCTTCACACCGTGCTCCGTAGCCCCGGTTCAGTGTACGCCCGAACTCCGGTGGCCGCAAGAGAGCTCGCCGCCATTGACTCCTTCCACCCCCACTCGAACCATGGCCACCCGCAGATGCGCCTCGCTCCCCTCTCTCAAATGCGCCCTTCCGCGCGTCAAATGGTGGCATGTAGGCGAAACCCGAGCCACCCCATTGTGCCTCCGCCACGTTTGGGTCGCCGTCGGTGGAACTCCGGCGAGGGTGACATGGCAGATTAGTTAGAGCTAATGACGCGCTTAGTCGACACTTAGTGACACTGACAGCAGGGCCCCACCGACTAATTAAACTCAGATTAGTTCTGTTTAGTATTAACTAATTGCAGTGGCCCCACGCGTCAGCATTGACCATGCTGATGTGGCCATTGACTGGGCCCCACCTGTCTGCGACCCTAACCAGCCCTTAGTCACTGACCAGCAGGCCCCACAGGTCAGGTTTGACCTGGGCGGCGCCTGTTGACCTGCTGAGGTCAGCATGATGTAATGCTGATGCTATAAATTATTTTCTGGATTTATTCTTTTTCAGGAAATTCCAGAAAATGCCCAAAACTTCTAAAAATCATAGAAATTAAACCGTAACTCCAAATGAAATAAATTATATATGAAAAATTATCAGAAAAATTCAAGGAATCTGTTTATGGCATTTGCATGCATGTTTTAGCAACCTAGGGTTGCTGTACAGGGCAATTTGCATAATTGACATTTAAATAAGCACATATGGAGTTTGAACTTGAACCCTTGGTTCAAACCAACTTCATTTAATATGATTGCTAGTTGCATTAGCTCAATCAACAACATATTGCCATGACATTATCATGCATCATAATTGTTGCATTGCATTGATTGTGTTCCTCTTTGTTTGCCGGTATTTGTCCCCTTTCGATAGATGTGGTTCCGATGATGAGTTCGATGACACCGATGAAGAACTATACTATCTTCAGAAGTGCCAGGCAAGCAAAACCCCCTTGCTCATTCCGATACAATCCCACTCTCTCGCTCCTGCTCTCTTTTACTGCATTAGGACAACAACGATTCATCTGTTACTTGCTGCGGTAGTTGAACCCCTTATCCTCTGCATGACCTGTCATTGCCACAGTAAATAGATGAAACCCACTAGCATGAGTAGGAGTTGTTTGAGCCCTGATGTGCCTACTTATTCATGCTTGTTTGTCATGCCTGCTATTGCATAGAGTCGTGTCAGGTCAGGTTCATCGGGGATGAATCGGAGGTGTGTGAACATGTCCTACTGTGTGTGAGCTAAGTGTGTGAACATGATTTGGTAAAGGTATCGATGAGAGGCCATGTAGGAGTACATGGTGGATTGTTTCATTGAGGCCGTCCATAAGAACTGAGATCTGTATGCGTGATTTAAGATTCAGCTACTACCACACATTGGGCCCTGAAATATGACCCCGCTCGACTTACTGACCCCTCTCGTCCTCTGTCCAGGAGTTGCAACTAGTTTCTGGTGTTTTAGGTTATGTGTTGGCGGCCGTGCGTAGCGCTGACACTAGGGGTGGGCTATGATGCGGTAGATACACTGTGGCCGGGTATGCTGGGCGCCCGTTTGGCGTCTCGGGACCCTGTACACATCGTTTGGGGCCGTTGAGGATACCCCGGCCGGATTTCCTTGCGGATGGAACCCGAATAGGCGATAAACCTGGACTAGAGACTTGTGCGGTTAGTCAGGTCGTGGTCTACACCCACGCCGGCTTTCGCTTGAAGTCTGCCGAGCACATGTCGTGTGCAGACGCTAAGTGGTGGAAACATGTGTGACAAAGTACACCCCTGCAGGGTATAAAACTATTCGAATAGCCGCGTCCGCGGTAAAGGACTACTTGGTTGCCTATAACAGTTCATAGACAAGTGAAAGTGGATACTCTAAAACTCGCAAGATAAGCGTGAGTGCTATGGATGGCCTTCTCATAGGGAGACGGGAGCGGATCCATAGTGGTGTATTGAATGGTGAATATGTGGACTCGTGTCCGCCACCTCAAAAGAGTTACTTGCAGTCGTAGTTTAAGATAGCCACCGGGTCAAAGCTGGCTTGCTGCAGTTAAACTCCACCCCCCTGTTGATACCGATGCATATGTAGCTAGTTCTGATGTAAGTCTTGCTGAGTACTTTTATACTCACGTTTGCTTAATTTATGTTTTGCAGGGAGACTTCAGTCTCACTAGTAGTTTCGTGTGGACTTCGACGTTTAGCTTGATACCTCAGCTACGATCTTGTGCCCTCGGCAGGATCTAGTAGATAGTCAGGCTACTCAGCCTTTTTCATTTGTAGATGTCTGTACTCAGACATGTTCAGCTTCCGCATGTGCTTGATTTGTATGCTATGACTGTTGGGTCATGAGACCCATGTTTGTAATATCTCGCTCCTCGGAGCCTAATGAATAAATACTTGAGTTGTAGAGTTATGTTGTGATGCCATGTTGTATTTACACATATCGAGCATATTGTGTGTATGATTGAAATGCTTGGTATGTGTGGGATCCGACAATCTAGTTGTTTATCCTTGGCAGCCTCTCTTATGGGGAAATGTAGTCCAGTGCTTCCATGAGCCATAGTAGTCCGCTACAGCCCGGTTCACCGGAGTCCTGCTAGCCCAGCACTACTGCTCAGGACACTTGACTGGCTGGCATGTGTTTCACTTCCCTTTGGGGAAATGTCACGCGGTGACTTCCGGAGTCCTGCCTAGCCTGCTACAGCCCGGGTTCCCCAGAGTCCTGTTAGCCCAGTGCTACAGCCCGGATTCACTCGCTGATGACCGACATACTCGATGTGATTCATGTATGCCTGTCTCCATAGGTCTGTGTCGCTTTGGGTTCACGACTAGCCATGTCGGCCCGGATTCTCTGTCATATGGATGCTAGCGACACTATCATATACGTGAGCCAAAAGGCGCAAACGGTCCCGGGCCATGGTAAGGCGACACCCGTGGGGATACCGTGCGTGAGGCCGCAATGTGATATGAGGTGTTACCGGCTAGATCGATGTGACTTGGAATCGGGGTCCTGACACCGAACACAGCGGGCAAGACCCATTCGAGCTGCGTCACGATATAGCCCAATACAGAGGCGCCGCACACCCCTTATGCTTCACAGACGAAGTAATGGAACATCAATTCCCAGAAGGTTTCAAACCTGTAAATATTGAATCATACGACGGCACAATAGATCCCGCAGTATGGATTGAGGATTTCCTCCTCCACATCCACATGGCCCGCGGTGATGACTTACACGCCATCAAATACCTCCCACTAAAGCTCAAAGGACCAGCGCGGCATTGGCTTAACAGCTTGCCAGCAGACTCCATTAGCTGTTGGGAAGATCTGGAAGCCGCATTCCTCGACAACTTTTAGGGCACTTATGTGCGACCACCAGACGCCGATGACTTGAGCCACATAATTCAACAGCTAGAAGAGTCGGCCAGGCAATTCTGGACTCGGTTCCTTACAAAGAAAAATCAAATCGTCGACTGTCCGGATGTGGAGGCCTTAGCGGCTTTCAAACACAACATCCGAGACGAGTGGCTAGCCTGGCACCTTGGTCAGGAAAAGCCGAAATCTATGGCAGCTCTCACGACGCTCATGACCCGCTTTTGTGCGGGAGAAGACAGCTGGCTGGCTTGCAGTAATAACATATCAAAGAACCATGGTACCTCAGATACCAAGGACGGCAATAGCAGGTCACGTCGCAACAAACATAAGTGCCGCATTAACAACGAAAATACTGAGGATACGATAGTTAATGCCGGATTCAAAGGCTCTAAACCCGGTTAGCGGAAAAAGCCATTCAAACAAAGTACGCCGGGTCCGTCCAGCTTGGACCGTATACTCGATCACTCGTGTCAAATACACGGCACCCTAGACAAGCCAGCCAATCACACCAACAGGGATTGTTGGGTGTTCAAGCAGGCCAGCAAGTTAATTGCCGAAAACAAGGACAAGGGTCCGCATAGCGATGACGAGGAGGAGCCCCGGCAGCCGCACACCGGAGGGCAGAAGAGGTTTCCCCCGCAAGTGCGGACGGTGAACATGATATACGCGACCCACATCCCCAAGAGGGAGCGGAAGCGTGCGCTCATGGACGTATATGCGTTGGAGCCAGTCGCCCCAAAGTTCAACCCTTGGTCCTCCTGTCCGATCACCTTCGATCGCAGGGACCACCCCACTAGTATCCTTCATGGCGGATTTGCCGCACTGGTCCTAGACCCAATCATTGACGGATTCCACCTCACTCGAGTCCTTATGGATGGCGGCAGCAGCCTGAACCTGCTTTATCAGGACACAGTGCGCAAAATTGGTATAGACCCCTCAAGGATCAAACCCACAAAAACGACCTTTAAAGGCGTCATTCCAGGTGTGGAGGCCCATTGCACAGGCTCAATTACACTGGAAGTGGTCTTCGGATCCCCGGATAACTTCCGAAGCGAAGAGTTAATCTTCGATATAGTCCCGTTCCGCAGCGGTTATCACGCGCTGCTCGGGCGAACCGCATTTGCTAGATTCAATGCGGTACCGCATTATGCATACCTCAAGCTCAAGATGCCAGGACCTCGCGGAGTTATTACAGTAAATGGAAACACAGAGCGCTCCCTCCGAACAGAGGAGCACACCGCAGCCCTCGCAGCAGAAGCACAAAGCAGCCTCTCAAGGCAATCAACCAGTTCGACGCTTCAAAGCCCGGACAACTTCAAGCGCGCTTGGAGCAATCGGCAAATAGACCACCTGGCACAATCTGAGCTCGCGTAGCAATACGGCGGCCACCCCAATCCTAGCCCAATGGCGAAACTCGTGCCGCGCGTACATAATTACGCAGTAAAAATACCATGGGCACAGGTGGGGAGGGGGGCACAACTGCGGCACGCCCCAATATGCGGCTTAAACCGCACTAGGGGCTTCCCGTTTGGTTATTTTTTCTTTTCTTTTCAGGACCTTAATCTCTGGAAACACTGTCCGGCAGCACTATTGCCAAACACATGATGCAGCAACCAAGGAGGCAGACAACTACGTCATACCACAGAATTCCCAGGTTGATTACAGTAACGAGCGAAATATTCGATTTCATATCATTCCTTAGCCTGCCCTTGGAAGGGACATAGTCCTACTCTTTGCTTATCGCACTATCTATATCACTCTGCTTTAACCCAATTTTTTAATAAACAATGCATGACATTATGACTATTATTGCATTCTTGTTATATATATATATGTGTGTGTGTGTGTGTTCATTAATGACGCCTTGCAATCGTACACCTTGGTACAGCTAATACACCAGGGGCTTACGTACCTCACAATACGATGTGACAAGTCCGAACACTTTCACAAGTGCGGCACCCCGAACTTACAGCATTATATGCATCAGCTTCGAATCATGTCTTTGGTCAAATGTTGGGTTTGCATGGCTCCTATGTTTTGGTAGCTTACGTTCCGCTCTAGCGGCTAAGGTAGCGCTAGGAGAACTACTGCGATTGTGCCCCGGTTCTGCTAGGTTCAGCACCTCAGTAGAGAAAGCTAAAACTGACTGTCATGATAAGGCGAGAGACTGGTCGCTGTTCGGCGAGGTTTTCGAGTCCCTAAAGACTTATACCGCTTAGAGTGAGGGGCTGGCCCTGTCCGGCTTAAAGGCGTGTATCGCGCCCCAAATTCGGCCTTCCGAATACCAGGGGCTTCGCCGAAATTTAAATTATAGAATTCTATGGCTAAGTGAGAGCGATAAAGCATTATTAGTCCAGTTGCCTTGTTCGCTGTGCTGAGCACCTCCCTCGAAGGACCCAAACATGGGAACAAGAGTGCTCAGGTTTATCCCGAACACCCCAGCACTCGTGGCATGGGGGCACAAGCCGAGGACTAGCCATCTCTCAGATTGGATAAACAGCCAAACAGAAGGTAATATTTTAAATTCAAACAAGCGTTGCATAGCGCATATGAAACAAGTTTTCATAAATACAGGATAAAACGAGTAAGTTTTATTCAAATATTACATCTTTTGAACACTCATCCGCGACGAGACGGGCACCCGGCAAAACACCCTCGTAGTACATCTCGGGGTGGCTGTTCTCCTTGCCCTCTGGCGGCCCCTCCTTGATCAGCTTCACTTCGTCTAGCTTGACCCACTGCAATTTCACATGGGCGAAAGCCCAGCGTGCACCTTCAATGCAGACAGATCGCTTGACGACCTCCAGCCACGGGCAGGCATCCACAAGCCGCATCACCAGGCCAAAGAAGCTGTTCGGAAGGGCGTCGCCAGGCCACAGCCGGACTATAAAGCTCTTCATGGCCCAATCGGCCGCCTTATGTAGCTCGACCATCTGCTTCAGCTGGTCGCTCATTGGCACCGGGTGTTCGGCCTCAGTGTACTGAGACCAGAACAGCTTCTCCGTTGAGCTTCCATCCTTGTCCTGGTAAAATTGTGCGGCATCGGACACGCTGCGGGGAAAATCTGCGAATGCTCCTGGAGAGCTCTGGATTCGGGTAAGTAATCGGTAATTTACTTTTACATGCTTGCTTTGCATATAGAAAGCCTTACCCGCCGCTATCTTCTTCATCGCGTCGATCTCTTGGAGAGCATTTTGGGCTTCGGCCTTGGCACTTTTTGCGCTCTCGAGGGCCGCGGCAAGCTCAGACTCCCGCGTCTTTGAGTCAAGCTCCAATGCCTTGTGCTTCGCCACGAGAGCCTGGAGCTCTTGCTGCACCTCGCCCACCCGAGCCTCGTGCTTCTCTCGCTCGGCGTGCTCCTTGGCCGCTTTATCTTCGGCCTTGGTTAGCGCTTGCTTCAGGGTCGCCACCTCGGTCGTGGCCCCTGGCAAATATACGTTGATCTTGTCATTTTGCAATCGTGTCTTCTTTTATATATACATATCTATAGACAGGGTATTACTTACCCTTGTTCTCCTCGAGCTGCCTCTTGTAAAGGCCGAGCTCTTTCCTGGACCCCTTGAGGTCCTGCTTCAGTACGGTGACCTCCGCAGTCAGTGCGGCGGACGCCAACAGCGAAGCGTGCATATGCATATTGACATACTTATATTAGACTTCTGCGATGTTATTTGATCATCTGTTCAGCTTTTTCTTTGTGAACACTGAACAAAGCATCAGGGGATACTGTCTATGCGGTAATATTTCTACTACATTTTAAAACACTTACCTCAAAGCCTGTTAGGAGGCTGGCACAGGCTTCAGTCAATCCGCTCTTGGCGGACTGAACCTTCTGGATCACCGCACTCATGATAGTGCGGTGCTCCTCATCGATGGAAGCGCTGCGAAGCGCTTCCAGCAGATTGTCCGGTGCCTCTGGATGGACAGAGGTCACCGGCACAGGCGTCTTGCCCCTCTTAGAAGGAGGCCGCCTGCCCGAGCCCGGAACCGCTTGAGGGTCCGGCGCGGTGTTCGGCTGAGGGCCGAACTCGGAGCTCTCAGGGACCCCGTCCCCTCGGCTCCCGGAGTCCGAAAGGTCGCCTTGAGGCGCCTCCAAGACTGTCTCCCCTCGACCCGGTGCCTCTTGAGACAGCACCTCGACGTCGTCAGCAGAATGAGGGGAGGTGGCGGTCAGGACTGGGTCGCTATCCATGTCCGACGAGCCCAGGGAGCCGTCCGATGATACATCGATGCTGGTTCGCGGCGTCCTGCATAATCATGTTCGGCGTTAGGGAAAGCAGTCCGACAAAGGAATGCTACGAGTTACTCTGGTATCCGAATACTTACGATCTCCCCAGGGGCTTGGCCCTGGGCAACCACTCGTCTTCGTCGGCGGCGGTGGAGCTGTCCGAAAGGAGAGTCCTTCCCTTCTTGGACCCTTCGCCCCCCAGTTGGGGCGGCCTTCCTTTTCTTATCTCCCCCTGCAGGAGGGGGAGCATCTTCTTCTTCTTCCTCGTCTTCGGGGGAGGAGTGCATGGCAGAGTCATCGGACGGTGAGTCCGATGACGCCTGACGTCGGGAACTCTTTCGGGTTCCCTTGGCCTTCTTGGTCTTCTTCGGCACCGTATAAGGAGCCGGAGTCAGCATCTTCGCCAGAAGAGCGTCTGCTGGGCCTTCGGGCAAAGGAGCCAGACAGTCGATCTGTCCGGCCGTCTCCTGCCAGTCCTGTCAAAGGTACGGGAGTTTAGATCCCGCATGGAGTCAACCTATAAAAAATAAGTATCCTGCGAGAGGTAGAGCAGCTTACCGCTTTGGCTTGGCGCTTCGCGCTGAATCCACGATCCTCAGTTATGGGAGGGGGGACCTCGGCGCTTTTGAACAGCACCCTCCAGGCATCTTCCTGAGTTGTGTCGAAAAGCCTGTTCAGAGTCCGGTGCCGCGCCGGGTCGAACTCCCACAAGTTGAACTCCCGTTGTTGGCACGGGAGAATCCGGCGGTGAAGCATGACCTAGACCACGTTGACAAGTTTGAGCTTCTTGTTCACCATGTTTTGAATACATGTTTGGAGTCCGGTCAGCTCTACCGAACTACCCCAGGACAGGCCCTTCTCTTTCCAGGAGGTAAGCCGCATGGGGATGCCAGATCGGAACTCGGGGGCCGCTGCCCATACAGGGTCGCGCGGCTCGGTGATGTAGAACCACCCCGATTGCCACCCCTTTATGGTTTCCACAAAGGAGCCCTCGAGCCATGTTACGTTGGGCATCTTGCCCACCATGGCGCCTCCACACTCCGCCTGGCGGCCGCCCACCACCTTCGGCTTGACGTTGAAGGTCTTCAACCATAAGCCGAAGTGGGGCTTGATGCGGAGGAAGGCCTCACACACGACGATAAACGCCGAGATGTTGAGGATGAAGTTTGGGGCCAGATCATGGAAATCCAGCCCGTAATAGAACATGAGCCCCCGGACGAATGGATGGAGAGGGAATCCCAGTCCGTGGAGGAAATGGGTGAGGAATACTACCCTGTCATGGGGCCTGGGCGTGGGGATGAGCTGCCCCTCATCTGGGAGCCGGTGCATGATGTCGTCGGGCAAGTATCCGGCTCTCCTCAGTTTCTTGATGTCTCCCTCCATGACGGAGGAGACCATCCACCTGCCTCCCGCTCCGGACATGGTTGGAGAAGGTTGAGGTGGGAAGTGTGGACTTGGGCGCTAGAGCTCGAGTGTGCGAAAATGAATGAGCAAAGGAGGAAGAAGGCATGGATAGGAAGGTGAATCCTTATCCCTTTATATGGGCGGATGAAACTGAGCGTCCCCACTTGCCTGGTAAAACTCGCTTATCCCCCAAGCGTCGTAATTGGTGGCGCAGTTGGGTTACCCACACCCGTATTGATGAGAATCCCGTAATAAGGGGACAAGATCTCTGCTTTGACAAGACGTGTCGAAAAACTGCCTCGCGTTATGTGCGGGGCTGGTTAAAGGGAACGGTTCGAATAATCACCGGGCCATGACATAACGTCATGCTGCCAAAACAAGCCAGCAAATTAGATCTGCGAAAATATTATTCTCTCTATGGTGGAATGTGGAACTTATTTTGCAGGGTCAGACACTATCCTTGTATTCAAATTCTTCTGTGATGTATCCGGAGAAGGAACCCACCTTGCAATGCCGAAGACAATACTGCGCGCCGGACTCATCGTCATTGAAGCCTGGTTTAGGGGCTACTGAGGGAGTCCTGGATTAGGGGGTCTCCGGACAACCGGACTATATCCTTCGGCTGGACTATTAGACTATGAAGATACAAGATTGAAGACTTCGTCTCGTGTCCGGATGGGACTCTACTTGGCGTGGAAGGCAAGCTAGGCAATACGGATATGGATATCTCCTCCTTTGTAACCGACCTTGTGTAACCCTAACCCTCTCCGGTGTCTATATAAACCGAAGGGTTTTAGTCCATAGGACAACAATCACAACATACAATCATACCATAGGCTAGCTTCCAGGGTTTAGCCTCTCCGATCTCATGGTAGATCTACTCTTGTACTACCCATATCATCAATATTAATCAAGCAGGACGTAGGGTTTTACCTCCATCAAGAGGGCCCGAACCTGGGTAAAACATCATGTCCCCTGCCTCCTGTTACCATCCGGCCTAGACGCACAGTTCGGGACCCCCTACCCGAGATCCGCCGGTTTTGACACCGACAGGGTGGCTCTTTGTTGGTTCCCGATTTTAGATAATTTATAGAGGTGGGATTAGGTCAGACGGAACCACGAGGGTCCCACAAGGTAACAGGGCGTGCCCTATTGCCTTGTCATCTCCTTGTTTTCCTTCTGGTCTCCTCCCGAAGCTTTTAGGGTCTCTCTTGTCCAGAAAAAATGTCAAAAGTTTTGTAGCGTTTGCACTCTGTTTGGTACTAATTTCTTGGAAAACAAAGAACGGACAAAAACAACAACTGACAATAGGCACTGGGTTAATAATTAGTCCCTGAAAATTATATAAAACATCATATAATTGCATATAAAACATAAAATATTGATACTATAATAGCATGGAACAATAAAAAAATTATAGATACGTTGGAGACGTATCAACCATACCCAACTTTAATTCCTACTCGTCCTCGAGTAGGTAAATGATAACAACCGAATTTTTGATGTGGAATGCTACCTAACATGTCTATGATGTAATCTTTCTTTTAGGGTATGAATGTTAAGATCCGAATGATTCAAAGCAATAGTCTATAATTCGATATAAAGACATTAAAACTCACGCATACCAACAAATAATCACGCCTTTCAAAATAAAAATGCTAAAGAACGCTATCCCTACAAAATCATATAGCCTCGTCATGTTCCATCTTCTTAGGACAAAATATCAATCATGCACAACCCCGATAACAAGCTGAGAAATTGGCTCATACTTTTTAGCGCTCTTCAGCTTTTTCAACTCTCACGCAATACATGAGCGTAAGCCATGGTTATAGCATTATGGGTGAAATAGAATGCGGTAGTAGAGATGTAATAAGGGGAAGACAAAAAATAAGATAGTCTAACATCAACACGTCTAATGAACGGGCTATGGAGATGCCCATCAATTGATGTCAATGCGAGGAGTAGGGATTGCCATGCAACGGATGCACTGAGTGCTATAATTAAGTGTA
This sequence comes from Triticum urartu, assembly GCF_003073215.2. Lineage (NCBI taxonomy): Eukaryota > Viridiplantae > Streptophyta > Magnoliopsida > Poales > Poaceae > Triticum > Triticum urartu. The sequence goes on from NC_053025.1 coordinate 480,978,534, forward strand.
TGAAAGCTCAAACTGGAAACTAAGTGGGTGTGCATCCAACTTTCCTACTCATGAAGACCTCGGTCATTCGAGGAAGCCCATCATCAAAATATACAAGCCAAGTTTTATAATGAAAAATTCACACTAGTATATGAAAGTGACAACACAGGAGACTCTCTATATGAAAAACATGGTGCTAATTTGAAGCACATGAAGGAAATATGCCCTAGAGGCAGTAATAAAGTTGTTATTTTATATTTCTTTATTCATGATAAATGTTTATTCATGCTAGAATTGTATTGATCGGAAACCTTAATACATGTGTGAATACATAGACAAAGACTATGTCCCTAGTGAGCCTCTACCTGACTAGCTCGTTGATCAAAGATGGTTAAGGTTTCCTAAACATGGACATGAGTTGTCATTTGATAACGGGATCACATCATTAGGAGAATGATGTGATGGACAAGACCCATCCGTTAGCTTAGCATATTGATTGTTCAGTTCTATTGCTATTGCTTTCTTCATGTCAAATGCATATTCCTTCGACTATGAGATTATGCAACTCCCGGATACCGGAGGAATACCTTGTGTGCTATCAAACATCACAACGTAACTGGGCGATTATAAAGATGCTCTACAGGTATCTTCGAAGGTGTTTGTTGGGTTGGCATAGATCGAGATTAGGATTTGTCACTTCGAGTATCGGAGAGGTATCTCTGGGCCCTCTCAGTAATGCACATCATAAGAAGCCTTGCAAGCAAAGTGACTAATGAGTTAGTTACAAGATGATGCATTATAGAACGAGTAAAGAGACTTGCCGGTAACGAGCTTGAACTAGGTATATGGATACCGACGATTGAATCTCGGGCAAGTAACATACCGATGTCAAAGGGAATAACATATGTTGTCATAATGGTTTGACCGATCAAGATCTTCATAGAATATGTAGGAGCCAATATGAGCATCCAGGTTCCGCTATTGGTTATTGACCGGAGAGGTGTCTCGGTCATGTCTACATAGTTCTCAAACTCGTAGGGTCCGCACGCTTAACGTTCGATGACGATTTAGTATTATATGAGTTATGTGATTTGGTGACCGAATGTTGTTCGGAGTCCCGGATGAGATCACGAACACGAAGAGGAGTCTCAAAATAGTCGAGAGATAAATATTGATATATAGGATGATAGTATTTGGACGCCGGAAGTGTTATGGATAGTATCGGGTATTTATCGGAGTACCGGGGGGGGGGGGTACTGGAACACCCGGGGGGAATATGGGCCATGTTGGCCATAAGAGGGGAGCACACTAGCCCACAAGGGGTGGCGCGCCCTCCCTTAGGCATGTGGCCGAATTGGAGGGGTTTCTCCCCCCTTTCCTTTCTCCCTTCCCCTTCCCTCTTTCTCTCCAGAAATAAGGATAGGGGGTGGCCGAATTGGGGGAGGTCCCCAAGTAGGATTCCTCCTACTTGGGGCGCCCCATGGCTGCTCCCCGCTCCCACCTATACATATGTGGGGAGGGGGCGCCTAGAAGACACACCGACAATTGTTAGCCGTGTGCAGCGCCCCCTCCACAGTTTACACCCCCAGTTATCACTACAAAAAAACACTTCCGTGATGATACGTGTTTGTCACAGTAGGTCATGCTTTTTGTCATGCATGTACATCCATGACAAATTTATGACAGAATCAAGATAGTCATACCTGTGCTGTCGTAGAAGTGTTCCATGACATTACCAAAATTATCATCACGGAAGTGTCCACTTCCATGATGATAAATTGCGCGTCATGGAAGTGCTTTCATCAAGGGTGACCAACACGTGGCATCCACCATAACGGGTCGACATTAAGCTATCGGGTCCGGTTTTGGATCCGATAACCTGCTAACAGCCCAGACCAATGAGAATTTTCCACGTGCAAAATTCTCATTGGCCGGAGGAAACACATGTTGGCTCACCATTGGGACAGATGTCATCTATTCATTGGACAGGAGGCGCCTATGATACGTCGACACGTGGCATGGCCCAACAGAGGCCCATTCTGGTGAAAAGGCTGGCCCGTTTGACTTGGTCAAAAGGTAACGGGTCAGCCCACGGAAAGCCTGTTAACGACATGTTCGTATATAGCCCATTTACGGCCCGCTAACTCACGACCCGTTACGGCCTATCAGAATTAAGCCCAGTAGCTTCATCTGGGCCGTCCAATATGATTCCAGCCCTTTGCAACTTCTGGCCCATGTATGGCCCATGATGTCTTTCGGCCCATACGGGGCCATTTGTAACTCTTGGCCCATTAATGGACCGTGGCGAATCTGGCCCGCGATGAACAGTGTACCCCTTTATACCTATTAACGACCCATTATTCCATTGGGCCATTTCCAGCCTGTGTTATCTTTCGGCCTTCTTAGGGCCCATTTATTCTTGGGCTCATTTCTAGCATTCAGTTACTTACGGCCCGTCATTGGCCTTTTCTGCTTGTGGGCCAAATTCAGCCAGCGGTTACAATCAGCCCGTTTGTGGCCAGTTAATCCGTTGGGCCGTTTTCATAACGTCATCAAATACGACCGATTAACGACGGCCTGTTATTGTCGGCCCATGAACGGACGATTCCAAATCTGTCCCGTTTACGGCCCATAATGCGGTCTGTTATTGGCCCATGTTTGGCCTATCGATCACATGACACGTAGAAGGCCCATTGATGCTACGGCCCGTAGAAGGCCCATTGATGCTACGGCCCATAGAAGGCCCATTCTTTATATGACCCTAAGAAGGCCCATTGTTTCTACGGCCCGTAGGAGGCCCATGGTAACTACAGTAAATATGTAGCCCATGGTTCTTGTGGCCTAGTTTTTTAAAATAGGTTATTGCGGCCACTAGCAAACCGCGGAAAAAGAACTGCACTAACTACAAGGAAAAAAATAAACAAGACAACAAGGAAATAAATAAGCAAGCAACTTACGCTAGGCTATCACGGCTATTACACATATTACATCCACTGGGCATCAAAGTTCGCCACCAGTGCAAATATAGGGAACAAAGCAGCATATCATATACACTGGTTGTCAAACTTGGCGATCAGTGCAAATAAACGCCGCAGCAAAACAAGTCCAGAACTGAAACCACTTCAAAAGAGCTCAAGAAACAATATCTTGGTGAAAGTGCGTTATATCGACTAGAGGGGGGGGGGTGAATAGGCGATTTTTATGAATTCTTCACTGAGGAATTTGCAGGTGAGGAAATTCCTTAGCGAAGAACTACTAGCAGCGGAATAAGTACTCAAAAGTAAACATAACAGAACACGAGCATAGTCATCATGATGAAATGAAGACAGGCACAGAGTACAGAAAGCGTAAGCACAGGATAACACATGATGAAGACAAACAGACTGAAGAAATTGAGCTGAGGAAATTGAGAAAATCTTCAGTCAAAGTCTTCAAGCACAGATATGAACAAGCACACAACACAGTTATGAGGAAATGAAAGAGTTGAGGAAATAGAACTAGTAAGCTTGGTGAAGACAATGATTTGGTAGACCAGTTCCAACTGTTATCTCAGTTGTACGTCTGGTTAGGGCGGCTAGGTATTTAAACCTGAGGACACACAGTCCCGGACACCCAGTCCTGAACACGCATCTCAGGACACTCAGTCCTCACCGTATTCCCCTTGAGCTAAGGTTACACAGACCTCGCCCAATCACTCGTGGTAAGTCTTCGGGTGACTTCTGAACCTTCACAAACTTGGTCACTCGGCGATCCACAATTCCTCTTGGATGCTCTAGACCATGATGCCTAACCGTCTGGAAGAAGCACAGTCTTCAAATGTAACAAGCATCGGATCCACGCAGGATCAATCTCTTCAGTGATGCTCAATCACTTGGGGTTTGTAGGTGTTTGGGTTTGGGTTTTCCTCACTTGATGATTTTCGCTCAAAGTCCTCGGAGGATGGGTTGCTCTCAAATGACAAGTGTGAGTTTCTCTCGGAGCAGCCAACTAGCTAGTGGTTGTAGGGGGCAGCTATTTATAGCCTAGGGAGCAGCCCGACATGATAAGACATAAATGCCCTTCAATGATATGACCGTTAGGTGGATAGATATTTTGGGATAGCTGGCGCATAGCACAACAACGGTCGGAATTTTGAGTGGCGAAATCATGAGGGCTATCATGTTCCTCACTATGTAGGCAATCTGCACTGGCGAATTCCTAACTCCTCAGTCAGAACAAATTCCTCAGAGACCAGAAGAACTTCGTCTCTGTCACTGAAGAATATGACTGGACTATATGAAATTTCCAATGGCTTCACTCGAAGGGATTGGTAGGTGTAGGATTTTGAGTTGAGCATCACATGGAATTTTTTCCTTAGTATTTCTTCGACCCCCTTTAATAGTACGGTGTTTCCTATGACTCAAGAAAGAGAAAATGAAACTACGAAAACAAAAGTCTTCACGCTTCATGTTCCTCGAATGAATACCAAGTCTTCAAGGTCACACCAATTTCTTCACTTTCAAAGTCTTCAGAAATCCAAAGTCTTCAGTCGAAGAACTTCATTTTTAGGGGTCGACTTTCTCTGTAAATATAAAACTCCTCATAGACTTATGGACATGTGTACACTCACAAATGCATTAGTCCCTTAACTTATAAGTCTTCAATACACCAAAATCACTAAGGGGCACTAGATGCACTTACAATCTCCCCCTTTTTGGTGATTGATGACAATATAGGTTAAGTTTTCAACGGGGATAAACATATGAAGTGTAAATACTGATATTGAGGAATTCGATTGTAAGATATAGAAGAACTCCCCCTGAATATGTGCATGGTGAGGTATTTGCTTTTGAAGCATTGCACACTTGAAGAGTAGAATCATGGAGATCTCCCCCTATATCTTGTAATTCATACATGCATTTGACATATCACAATGAAGAATTTGAAATGCATGATGAAATATGGTGACTGATGTAATTCAGCATGCGTGCATTAGCATATATGAGGAACAAGCATGCAGAAAAACATATCAAAAGTATCAGAGCACCATCAAGTTTAAGTTTACAACTCGATCCAATAAAGTCTCAAAAGAACGAGAGTTGTAACTTAACAAAAAATGCCCATATAGAAAGACCCGCTTGAATACTAACTCAAAGTTCTCCCCCTTTGTCATCAAATGACCAAAATGATCGAATATGAGGACTAAAGCCCCTGAAGAATATCAAGTTGATGAAGGAGCGCCAGCATTGTTGGGGTCGTTTGTCGTGGAAGGGCCTGCTGCAGTGTCGTCCAAGTCTTCGTACTCGTCGGTATCGCGGGATGAAGAATATGAGCTGGACACCAAAGAAGGAACCTTGACCTTCTTGAATTTCTTCGGTGGAGGTGCAGACCAGTCAAAATCTTCCTTGAGACCCATTTTCTTGAGATCTTCTTCACCATACAGATGTGATAGAATGGCCCAGGTGCGACCGAAACTTTATGGAGGTAGTAATGGTTTTTCTTCACTGCATTGTGTGTAGCAGTCATGTTGTGAAGAAATGAACCAAACTGACTCTTAACCCATTTATGATTTCAATCCACCTTCTGGTGAAGACTAAGTAGAAGCTCATGACCAGTCATCACATGAGGAGCAGTGGCTTGAGGAGTAGACTTGGGTGCATTGGCAGAGTCATGTGTGGGAGAGTCATCATTGGTGGAATAAGATGCAGCTTTGCGAAACTGTCCATCCAATGGACGAATGCCTTCATCTATAACAGCTGGTGCCTTGCCCTTTTCATCGACTGAGGAATGGGTCCGCTTGAGGACTTCAATCGGGGGCAAGTAGCTGAGGTGATTCTGAAAATCAGCTTTGTAGTTGAGTGAAGACCTTGTCCTAAGGAATCTCATAATCCAAGGTGCATAAGGCTTCAGCTCAAATGGAGAAAGTGCAACATTTGCCAGAGTCCTCATGAAGAAATCGTGATAATTGATAGGAATGCCGTGAACGATTTTGAATACCAGATTCTTCATGATGCCAACAATTTCCTCATCAGATGAGTCGTGGCCTTTGATGGGACTCATTGTCCTCGTTAGAATGCGATAGACAGTTCTGGGCACATATAGTAATTCCTTCACGAGGAATTTGGTTCGTGGGGCCTGACCTGGATTCAAAGGTTTCATCAGAACTTGTATGTAGTGATTTGTAAGCTCAGGTTCACTGTAAATGCAATGAGCTTCTTCAAGGGGAAGACTGAGTGGTAAGGCACGAAGCAATTCAGTAGCTGGTGCTGTGTAGTGAGTGTTCTCAGACATCCAGTCCAGCACCCATGAATTGACATCTTCAGAATCTCCTGTGATGTGCAGCGTCGAATAAAATTAAAGAATCAGTTCTTCATTCCAATCACAGATGTTAGAGAAGAAATTTAACAGTCCAACATCGTGAAGAACACTGAGGACTGGCATGAAGCACGGTGGAGATTCCATATCCACGTGAGGAATGTGCTCATGGTAGAAGATTTTGTTTTTGTTGAACAACACTGAGGAATAGAAATTGGCTTGGCTGGCTGTCCAGAAACGCCTCTTCCTAATGCGAGCAGAGTCATAAGGGCTGTAGTCTGTGAAGAATACGTGCTCGCCGAAGAAATCATCAGCCTTGAATTTTTGCTTCCTGGAGAATGGATCCTTTGGCTTGGGTAGAGGAGTGTCAGTGAGTTGCATCACGACCTCAGGAATCTCAATCACAGGTTCTTCAGGCTGAGGAATTTTTGGTTCCTATTCAATGGCAGTCTGCGTCTTCAGATGTTCAGCAGCAACAGTTTCTTCAGCACTAGTGGCTGAAATTTCTTCACGTACAGATGAAGTGAGGTGAGTTTCTTCAGAGCCCATTTGAATAGTTTGTGCAGGGGACTGAGGTATTTGCTGCAATGGTGTGAACATTGGAGAGTTTGGATGCTGACTTTCCCAGAATTCATCACTCATCACTGGTGTGGAGCAGCCAACGTCCACATCTTCATCTTCCATTTCTTCAACACCAGCCTCTTCAGCAGTGAACTGAGGCAGAGGCGAGGAAATGACAGGTGTTGAAGGGATCTCATCCACTTCAATTTCTTCATCCAACTGCTCTGATGAAACAGCAGAAGGAGTTTCTTCATTAGATCCGCTGGGGATCACATATTCTTCATCGAAAGAAATAAGGTCCTTTGATGGCATGGTAGAGAGAGGAACAACATCAATGGGATTTTCAAACGAGCTGGTCAAAGGCTTCATCTTCTTCGGAGCTGAAGAATCTGAAGTAGCTGATGCTTTCCTTTTCTTCACTGCTGCATGCTCTGCAGCCTTGGTTTTCTTCACATCTGATACAGATGGAAGGATCGGAGTTGGTGTTGGCGCAGGAGGAGCGGAGGAATCTGGTTGATTTTCTTCAGGCACAACTGATGCAGTTGCCCTGATTTCTTCATCTTCTTCAGGCGCACCACTAGTGGATGCCCTGGCAATTTCTTCAGCGGCTGGTATGCAGTCATCAGCCCTGGAACTCACATTTTCTTCAGCATCCTGATTTTCATCAGCGGTGCTGGCATGTTCGTCAGTCGGCTGAGCAGATGCTTCAGCCTGAGGAACTTCCTATTGCGTTGGGGCTGCAACATTTGAGGTGAAGTTATCCGCAAGTTTCACAAAGCGCACCTTGGCTCCAAGCCAGTCAGCGCGGTATGCGTCAAATTCATCACTGAGTTTCTTGATCTCAGTTTGAACAGCGACAAGTTCTTCAGTTGTCATAGAGACAATGTTTTTCTTCAGATAGCGCTCCTTCTTGTACTGCGCTTTCTTGATCTGCCTGGCCTTCTCATATTTCCATTTTTCTTCTTGTATGAAGTGGGTCAGCATGTGACTTTGGCGGCCAGGAGTCAGCTTGAAGTCAGGCATGGGAGTGTTGGGATCCTTGTGCCAAACATCAATGTATTCGAGGATCAACTTTGGATCCAAAAGTAGTGGCACATCTGTTCCCTTGGCTCTAGCGGCCCTGACTTGCCTATCACTGATGATTTCAGCAAGTTCATCATCATCAGCTTCGTCTTCTTCAGATAACACTTGGAAGGCGACCTGCTTCTTCTGAGGACTAGGGCGAGGACCTCGTCCAGCAGTGGCCTTTGTCTTCAGTAGAGAGGGTCCCGTTGAAGAATTTGGTGCAGCTGAGGAACTAGCTGAAGCTCCTGAGGCAATTGAGACGCCTGTGGTCCTTTGACACGTAGTGAGATGCACAGGTGCAGAGGACTTTGTCGGAGTAGCTGAGGACTTGTGAGGAGCTGAGGATTTGGGAGGAACAGGAGCAACATGAGAAGTTGGCCTTGAGGGCTTTGAAGATTCTGGCCGTGAGGGCTACTACCTCTTGAGCTTGCGTTGGATTTCCCCGAAGAGGAAGAGATGATGCAGCAGAGTAGCGTAAGTATTTCCCTTAGTTTTTAAGAACCAAGGTATCAATCCAGTAGGAGGCCACGCTCAAGTCCCTCGTACCTGCACAAAACGATAGTTACTCGCAACCAACGCGATTAGGGGTTGTCAATCCCTTCACGGTCACTTACGAGAGTGAGATCTGATAGATATAATATTTTTGGTATTTTTGGTATAAAGATGCAAAGTAAAAAGTAAAGGCAAAGTAAAAAGCAAAACAAGATTAAAGTGATGGAGATTAATATGATGAGAATAGACCCGGGGGCCATAGGTTTCACTAGTGGCTTCTCTCAAGAGCATAAGTATTCTACGGTGGGTGAACAAATTACTGTTGAGCAATTGACAGAATTGAGCATAGTTATGAGAATATCTAGGCATGATCATGTATATAGGCATCACGTCTGTGACAAGTAGACCGAAATGATTCTGCATCTACTACTATTACTCCACTCATCGACCGCTATCCAGCATGCATCTAGAGTATTAAGTTAAAAATAGAGTAACACCTTAAGAAAGATGACATGATGTAGAGAGATAAATTCATGCAATATGAAATAAACCCCATCTTGTTATCCTCGATGGCAACGATACAATACATGCCTTGCTGCCCCTTCTGTCACTGGGAAAGGAGACCGCAAGATCGAACCCAAAGCCAAGCACTTCTCCCATGGCAAGAACTACCAATCTAGTTGGCCAAACCAAACGGATAATTCAAAGAGACTTGCAAAGATAACCAATCATACATAAAAGAATTCAGAGAAGATTCAAATATTATTCATAGATAGACTTGATCATAAACCCACAATTCATCGGTATCAACAAACACACCGCAAAAACAAGAAGATTACATCGAATAGATCTCCACGAGAGAGGGGGAGAACTTTGTATTGAGATCCAAAAAGAGAGAAGAAGCCATCTAGCTACTAACTATGGACCCGAAGGTCTGAGGTAAACTACTCACACTTCATCGGAGAGGCTATGATGATGTAGAAGCCCTCCGTGATGACGGCACTCTCCGCCGGAGCTCCGGAACAGGCCCCAAGATGGGATCTCGTGGATACAGAAAGTTGCGGCGGTGGAATTAGGTTTTTGGCTCCGTATCTGATCATTTGGGGGTACGTAGGTATATATGAGCAAGGAGTATGTCGGTGGAGCACCGAGGGGCCCCCCACCCTTGTGACCGCCTCTTTGAATCCTTGGAGTAGGGTACAAGTCTCCTGGATCACGTTCGGTGAGAAAATCACGTTCCCGAAGGTTTTATTCCATTTGGACTCCGTTTGATATTCCGTTTCTTCGAAACACTGAAATAGGCAAAAAACAACAATTCTGGGTTGGGCCTCCGGTTAATAGGTTAGTCCCAAAAATAATATAAAAGTGGAAAATAAAGCCCAATATAGTCCAAAACAGTAGATAATATAACATGGAGCAATCAAAAATTATAGATATGTTGGAGATGTATCAAGGGCATTGCTGAGGAACTTGGCCTTGAAACCACTGAAGGTGAAGCACTTGGCTTGTGCGCAGGCTTCTTTTACATGGCCTTCTTAGGCTTGATAGAGGCCTCAGCGGCAGCAGCAGTAGTAGAGTCTTCGTTGAATTTCCTCACTGCTTCTTTGGCTTGTTTAGCCAACTTGGCTTGGCGCTTGGCCCATTCATCAGGATAATCCTCACCACACTTGAGGCTGGTGGGATCATCTATTTGGCCAGGTGCCAATGGAGGTCTTGGGCATGGAGGATTGAGTGCGAATTTCTTCATGTATTTGGGAGTGACATATCTGTACTCCCTCCACTCTCTAGCCCATCTCCTCTCTATCTTCTGAATGCGCACCTTGCACTGATTTTTGTCTTCCTCAGGAGGTGTGCAGTACCCAGCATATATATCATCAGGGATCTCAAACGTTGTGTTGACCTCATACCTCTTTCCTCCTTTCTGTGGCTTCTTACCGTCAGCCATTTTCTTCAGTTGAGGAATTTGAACAATTGAATTCTCTGAAGAAGTATGCAACTTTTCGTCGAGGAACGCTGCAAATGAATTAAGTTGATGAGAACCTAGTGATTCAGCAGCTGACATGAGTACCTGTGAACAGAGTATAGTTGCGAGGAATTTGGAGAGGTCATATGCGTTCTCAAAAGGTTTTATAAAGAACAAGTTTGAAGAATTTGACCAGATAAGTCTTGAAGAATTTCACTCAGCGTTCTTAGTCCTAGGTTCCAGAGTTGTACAGATCAGAAATCTGCACAATTGAGGAATCTTGAAGAGAAATTCGCAGCTTAGAGAAATGAATCAAGAACAAATGATATGAGAGGTGTTTTAGTGTGTGAAGATATGAAGAAAAACACCTTTGAAGATTTTGTAGATAATCATTCGAATCAACGAGGGTAGTAAAAGTAACTTTTAATTACCCTGAACAAAGAACACGACGAACTGGAGTGAGGAGATGTGAAGTTCGTCAGTGCGGATCTTCCACACCCTAACTTGGCGGAGGAAGACAGCTACGACGGCGGCGGAGTGAAGATTTCCGCGACCAGCGCGAGTACGGCGGCGACGAGGTCGAGGCAGTGAAGCTCTTCCTCACTAGCGATGATGAAGTAGTGGCGGCGCTAGGGTTTGAGAAGCTCGAGCTGGAGAGAGGTCGAGCGGAGTAAAATAAGTGAGGAAGGGGAGAGGGGTATTTATAGCCATGGTGAAAACCGTTCGCTCGAACAATTTGGACGAACGTGCCCCTGACCCTTCTCATTCGCATGACATGTGTCACCCACATACTGAGAAGTGGCGATCGTGTTAGATCGTGGGTGAGTGGATAAGTATGTCGTGGGATGCGGAACGGTTTGAGCGGCAACGCCAAAAAATTGGATAAGATAAGTTAAAAGTTCCATTCGCAATTTCTTCAGCTGACAAGGACACAATGAAGATTTTGAACGAGTTTCAAATAGAACGCACATGAAGAATTTGTGAATAGATTGGGTTGAGTATAGCATAGAGGGGAAGGATCCGATCACATTCACTTAGCAGAAAAACCAACTTGAAGAAGCAGCCATAAGTGAATGCTATAGAAGACATAAACTCACATATATATAGCCAATGAAGAAAAACAACGGAAACAATGAAGACAATGCAAAGTTGAAGAATTTGAAAAACTGAGGAATTTCAACTTTTGGTGGTGGCGTGACCCACCGTATAAGAATGATGATTTCAGACACCGCGTACAATTATCGTAGGGTTCTGAGAATCAAATTCTTCGTTAATTTCTTCACACTTAGAGTGTTATTCTTCATTGATTGAAGAAAAACGTTTCTTCATGTGTTGCACATCTAAGTCATCAATTTTTCGTAAGTGTTAGGATGAGTGTCCTTTTAAAGAACATTCGAAGATTCTAGGATATTTAGCTCACACCGCAACTTGCTAAATCTCTTCTCATCCAAGGGCTTTGTGAAGATATCGGCTAGCTGTTCTTCAGTCTTCACATGCTCAATAGAAATGTCGCCCTTCAACACATGATCACAAAGAAAATGATGAAGAATCTGAATGTGCTTAGTCTTCGAGTGTTGAACTGGGTTGTGAGCAATCTTGATGGCACTCTCATTGTCACAGAAGAGAGGCACATTCTTCATGTCGACGCCGTAGTCCTTGAGAGTTTGCTTCATCCATAGCAATTGAGCACAACAAGAACCAGCGGCAATATACTCAGCTTCAATAGTAGATAGTGATACACAGTTCTGTTTCTTCGAGGACCAACAGACCAAAGATCGTCCGAGGAAATGACATGTACCAGATGTTGACTTGCGGTCCACACGATCACCAACATAGTCAGAGTCAGAATATCCAATGAGATCAAAAGCCGAGCCCTTGGGGTACCATAATCCAAGTGTTGGTGTGTGAGCTAGATATCGAAGAATATGCTTCACAGCCTTATGGTGTGATTCCTTCGGTGTAGCTTGAAATCGGGCACACATGCAAACACTAAGCATTATATCTAGCCTAGATGCACATAAGTACAATAAAGAACCAATCATGGAGCGGTATACCGTATGATCTAAGTCAATACCATTTTCATCAGTGCACAGATGGCCATTTGTGGGCATAGGAATTTTGATGCCTTTGCAATCTTGCATGCCAAATTTCCTCACTACATCCTTGAGGTATTTCTCATGAGATATGAATATGCCATTGCGTTGTTGACGAATTTGAAGACTTAAGAAGAATTTTAATTCTCCCAGCATAGACATTTGATATTCTTCACTCATCATGTAGGCAAATTCATCACTATAACATTGGTCAGTACAGCCAAAGATAATATCATCAACATATACTTGGCATACAAACAATTCACCATCATAAGATTTAGTGAAAAGAGTAGGGTCGAGTGAACCGGGTTTGAAGCCTTTCTTTATGAAGAATTCCTTCAAGGTATCATACCACGCCCGTGGGGCCTTCTTAAGGCCATAGAGGGCCTTGTTGAGTCTGAAGACTTTATCAGGATTCTTTGGATCTTCAAAACCTGGGGGTTGAGCAACATATACTTCTTCCTCAAGCTTACCATTGAGGAATGCACTTTTCACATCCATTTGATATAAAGTGATATCATGATGGTTAGCATAAGCAACTAATATGCGAATAACCTCAAGTCTAGCAACAGGTGCAAAAGTTTCATCGAAATCAATTCCTTCAACCTGTGGGTAGCCTTGAGCTATGAGCCGTGCCTTATTCCTCACCACAAGGCCATTTTCATCTTGCTCGTTGCAGTAGATCCACTTTGTGCCAATGATATTGTGCTTGCGAGGATCTGGACGTTTGACCAGTTCCCAGACATTGTTGAGCTTGAACTGATGTAATTCTTCTTGCATGGCCTGAATCCACTCAGGCTCCAGAAATGCTTCATCTACCTTAGTGGGCTCTGTGATAGAGACAAAAGCATAGTGCCCACAAAAGTTAGATAAATGTGAAGCTTTTGAGCGTGTGAGAGGACCTGGCGGTTTGATGTCATTGATGATCTTTTCAACTTGCACTTCTTTTGCAATGCGAGGATGAGCTGGTTGTCGTTGAGGAATTTGATCAGCATTTTCTTCAGCACCATTTTCTTCAGTATTTTCTTCAGGTGCATTAGCTCGACATTCTTCATGTTCTGGAATGAATTCTTCAGCAGATTCTTCAGTAGGAATAACATCCTCAGTAGCCTTGAACTTGATAGTTTCCTCAGGTGCTGGTTCATCTATCACAGTAGGTAGGTGCTCTCTTTGCGAGCCATTAGTTTCATCGAACCACACATCTACAGTTTCAACAACCTTGGGAAGAACGTTGTTGAAGACTCTGTAGGTGTGCGAGTCCTTTCCGTAACCAAGCATAAAACCTTCATGTGCTTTTGGTGCAAATTTTGAGTTGTGATGAGGATCTCTAATCCAACATTTAGCACCGAAGACTTTGGGTTTCTTATCAATGAGGAGTTCATATGCAGTCTTCTTGAAGAATTTGTGAAGATATACTCTGTTGATGATGTGGCATGCAGTATCAATTGCCTCAATCCAGAAACGACGAGGCGTTTTGTATTCATCAAGCATAGTGCGAGCCATCTCAGCAAGAGTCCTGTTCTTGCGCTCCATGACGCCGTTCTGCTGAGGAGTATAAGGAGCAGATAACTCATGAGTAATACCAAGTTCATCAAGATAGTCATCTAGACCAGAATTCTTGAACTCAGTTCCATTGTCGCTTCTGATGTGCTTGATCTTCACACCAAAGTTGGTTGAAGCCCTCGAGGAAAATCGTTTGAAGACTTCCTGCACTTCATGTTTGTAAGTAACAATGTGTACCCATGTGTATCAAGAGTAATCATCAACAATAACAAAGCCATATTAAGATGCCTCATTTGAGACTACAGAATAATGGTTAGGACCGAAGAGATCCATGTGAAGCAATTCAAATGGACGAGTGGTGGTCATGATAGTCTTCGCTGGATGCTTAGCCTTTGTCATCTTCCCACCTTCACAGGCTCCGCATAGGTGATCCTTGAGGAATTTGACATTCTCGATGCCAATGACATGCTTCTTCTTCACAAGCGTGTGAAAATTCCTCATGCCTGCATGACCAAGTCGTCGATGCCAGAGCTAGCCTTCTAAAGCTTTTGCAAGTAGGCACACGGCTGGTTGTGGTCCTGTGGAGAAATCAACAATATTCAGGTCTCCTCTCCTAAAGCCTTCGAAGACTTTCGAATTGTCAGCTTCCATAACCACAACACAATGGTACTTGCCAAAGACAACAACCATATCAAGATCGCAAAGCATTGAGACAGACATGAGGTTGTATCCTAAGGACTCGACAAGCATGCCTTTGTCCATGTGTCGATCCTTTGTGATCGCAACCTTACCTAGACCCAATACCTGACATTTGCCTTTGTCGGCAAAGATGATATGCTTCAGATGCGACAGAGATAATGGAGCATCCATCAATAGATTCTTGTCACCAGTCATGTGATTTGTACATCCACTATCGAGGACCCACTTAGTGGCTTTGGGTTGATCATCCTGCAGATGAATTAGTGCAACTTATGAACTCATATACTTCATCAGTGAAGAATATGACATCAATTCATCAGATCAATTTCATCAAGCAAAAGAACAGATAAAGCAGTAGGAGGACGTGTGAAATGAAAGTTCATTTCTTCATGGTTAGCCTGCGTCCTATCAGGCATACTCAGGTCTCCAGCAGATTCTTCAGACGATTACGTACGTCTGGAGACCTGACCCTGCAGAAGAGATTAGTTCTTTTTCTTCACCACCCACATCTGAAGGGGTGGCAAAGAGTTCATCACTCTGCGAGCTCCATACGAGAAAGATGGCATAGAAGCCGGTCCATTTTGTTTCACATAAGAGGAGTTAGGATAAGCATATGAATAAGCAGAGAAATTCTTCGAGGACTTATGAACATGATGATTAGAAGAATAATGCTCATATTCATGGCCCTTAGTTCTTCCCTGCGAAACAGAGTTGTTAGCACGATGATATTCATGTGAGGACTTTGATCCTTTTGAGGAATTTGGTCCATATGACGAATTTGATCGGGGGTTCCTATTCTTCACATGTGGTGTCCTGAGGACATTCACCCGAAGACTTTCAAGGCACCTTTTGGGAACCTAGATTTTCTTCATAAGGGGACCGTTCCTGCAGTTAGTGCCAACATATCTAGCAAATATTTCACCATTCTGATTTTTGAACAGTTTATAGTTGGAGTCAAATGACTCATCATCAGAACGAGGAGATTCACATGCAAATCCAGATAAGTTAGATGGATCAACTGGAGGTCCCTTTGCAGCAACCCATGAGGTTTTGGGGTACTGCCCAGGCTTCCAATATGTACCATCAGCATTGAGTTTCCTCTCAAAGGCAATACCCTCTTTCCTAGGGTTCCTGTTGAGGATCTGCTTTTTAAGCACATCACAAAGAGTCTGATGCCCTTTGAGGCTTTTGTACATGCCTGTCATGTACAATTCCTTCAGCCCTGCATCGTCAGTGATACTAGCAATGTCCTCAGATGAGGAATTAGTGATAGCATAGGCAGGTGAAGAATTTGTAGCATTAGAAGCATTTGAACATTCAGGTGAAGAATTAGCAGATTCACGTTCAATGCATTTCAAACAAGGAGGAACAAATTCTTCCTGAGAAGCGCTGATTTGTTGAGCAAGTAATGAATCGCGCTCCTTCTGAAGATCTTCATAACTCACTCTTAGCTTCTCAAGGTCTTGCTTTCTTTGAAGAAATTCATAAGAAAGCTTCTCATGATCAGATAAGAGAGTGTTATGATGATCTTGCAGGGTGTCATACTTAGTCTGAAGTCTCTGAAGATTTTCAGTCAAGGCTTTAGTGCCATCCATTTCTTCACCCAACATATCATCACTTTTGTCTAGCATGTTTTGAACCTTTTCAAAAGCCCTTTGTTGTTTTACAGCAATCTTAGCAAGTTTAGAATAGCTGGGCTTGAGGTTTTCATCAGATTCATTCTCACTTGATTCAGAGGAGGTATATTTGAGTACCTTGGCACCCTTTGCCATGAAGCAATAGGTGGGAGCGTAGTCATCATTGCCTTCATCAGCCTTGTTGGTGAGGTCATTTTCTTCAGTGTTGAAGATAGACTTGCTGATGAATGCAGTAGCGAGGGCTAGGCTTACCACACCAGATTCGGACTCCTCAATGACTCCTCTTCCTCATTTTCTTCAGATTCAGCCTCAAAGTCCATTTCCTTGCCAATGAATGCCCGAGCCTTCTTGGAGCTGCTCTTCTTGTGAGATGAAGACTTTGAGGATTTTGATGATGAAGATTTTGTGGATTTCTTCTTTTTCTTCGCATCATCAGAACTGTAATCCTTGTATTTCTTCTTCTTTGATTCCTTTTCCCACTAAGGACAATCTTGAATGTAATGTCCAGGTTTCTTGCATTTGTGATAGAGCCTCCTCTTGTAGTCACTGGATGAGGAGTCATTGCTCCTTGAGGGTCTTCCAAAGCGACCACGTCTTGAGAACTTTTGGAACTTCTTCACGAGCAGTGCTAGCTCACGACTTAGTTCTTTAGGATCACCAAGGCTGCTACCAGAGTCTTCGTCTTCGGACTAACAAGGCCCATTGTTTCTACGGCCCGTAGGAGGCCCATGGTAATTACAGTAAATATGTAGCCCATGGTTCTTGTGGCCTAGTTTTAAAAAATAGGTTATTGCAGCCACTAGCAAACCACGGAAAAAGAACTGCACTAACTACAAGCAAACAAATAAACAAGACAACAAGGAAATAAATAAGCAAGCAACTTACGCTAGGCTATCACGGCTATTACACATATTACATCCACTGGGCATCAAAGTTCGCCACCAGTGCAAATATAGGGAACAAAGCAGCATATCATATACACTGGTTGTCAAACTTGGCGATCAGTGCAAATAAGCGCCGCAACAAAACAAGTCCAGAACTGAAACAACTTCAGAAGAGCTCAAGAAACAATATCCTGGTGAAAGTGCATTATATCGACTAGAGGGGGGGGGGTGAATAGGTGATTTTTATGAATTCTTCACTGAGGAATTTGCAGGTGAGGAAATTCCTTAGCGAAGAACTACTAGCAGCGGAATAAGTACATAAAAGTAAACATAACAGAACACAAGCATAGTCATCATCATGAAATGAAGACAATCACAGAGTACAGAAAGCATAAGCACAGGATAACACAGGATGAAGACAAACAGACTGAAGAAATTGAACTGAGGAAATTGAGAAAATCTTCAGTCAAAGTCTTCAAGCACAGATATGAACAAGCACACAACACAGTTATGAGGAAATGAAAGAGTTGAGGAAATAGAACTAGTAAGCTTGGTGAAGACAATGATTTGGTAGACCAGTTCCAACTGTTGTCTCAGTTGTACGTCTGGTTAGGGCGGCTAGGTATTTAAACCTGAGGACACACAGTCTCGGACACCCAGTCCTGAACATGCAACTCAGGACACTCAGTCCTCACCGTATTCCCCTTGAGCTAAGGTCACACAGACCTCGCCCAATCACTCCTGGTAAGTCTTCAGGTGACTTCCGAACCTTCACAAACTTGGTCACTCGGTGATCCACAATTCCTCTTGGATTCTCTAGACCATGACGCCTAACCGTCTGGAAGAAGCACAATCTTCAAAGGTAACAAGCGTCGGATCCACGCAGGATCAATCTCTTCAGTGATGCTCAATCACTTGGGGTTTGTAGGTGTTTGGGTTTGGGTTTTCCTCACTTGATGATTTTCGCTCAAAGTCCTCGGAGGATGGGTTGCTCTCAAATGACAAGTGTGAGTTTCTCTTGGAGCAGCCAACCAAATAGTGGTTGTAGGGGGCGGCTATTTATAGCCTAGGGAGCAGCCCGACATGATAAGACATAAATGCCCTTCAATGATATGACTGTTAGGTGGATAGATATTTTGGGACAGTTGGCGCATAACAAAGCAACGGTCGGAATTTTGAGTGGCGAAATCCTTAGGGCTATCATGTTCCTCACTGTGTAGGCAATCCGCACTGGCAAATTCCTAACTCCTCAGTCAGAACAAATTCCTCAGAGACCAGAAGAACTTCGTCTCTGTCACTGAAGAATATGACTGGACTGCATGAGATTTCCAATGGCTTCACTCGAAGGGATTGGTAGGTGTAGGATTTTGAGTTGAGCATCACATGGAAATTTTTCCTTAGTATTTCCTCGACCCCCTTTAATAGTACGGTGTTTCCTATGACTCAAGAAAGAGAAAATGAAACTACGAAAACAAAAGTCTTCACGCTTCATGTTCCTCGAATGAATACCAAGTCTTCAAGGTCACACCAATTTCGTCACTTTCAAAGTCTTCAGAAAGTCTTCAAAAATCCAAAGTCTTGAGTCGAAGAACTTCATTTTTAGGGGTCGACTTTCTCTATAAATATCAAACTCCTCATAGACTTATAGACTTGTGTACACTCACAAACGCATTAGTCCCTTAACCTATAAGTCTTCAATACACCAAAATCACTAAGGGGCACTAGATGCACTTAAACCTGGGTACCCATAATGTTGGAAAGATGCTTAGCAAGCTTATTAACTTTCTCTTGTTTGGCGCTTAAATCCTCCAGCACTTGCTGTTGCACCAGAAAGTATGCATCTGAATTCTATAGGGACTGACTCAGTCCTTCGGCTTCTTGCCGCAACATAGTTGACTGATGCCTTTCAGCTTGTAGCTAAGACTGAAGAAGCTGAAGTGATTCAGGCAGCGAGGTCGAAGAGCTTGTGCCAGCGTACTGGCCAGTACCTCGAACACTACATCAACGCAAAACTGTGGGGTTTTCTCACTGTCTACAATGTCATTTTTATCACCTTTCTTGGAGACCGACAGGGTTGTCTCACTATCTTGAACCTTATCTGCATTACGTTCTCTACCATTGCATAGTGGGGTGCTCTTCTCCAAGATTCTGTTCGCATACTACAAGAGAAACAAGCAAACACATCACAGGTTTAGCATGTAGTATACCAAACTCATTTTGGTAAACCGGTTCAGTAGTAAGGTGGACAGGATAACAACATGAAACAAACATATATCTATGTACTATGGTCACTGTATTGTCCATATCATTCTAGTTTATGTTGCCAAATCAAGATAGAGACACAGTTCAACTCATATATTTTTAAACACAGCAACATAGACAGAATATAAGTGTGAGAAACTACACAACATTGGCAACACTTGTAATGTGCATCACATGAGAACATAACTGTTTATACAACTGAAACTAAAATCAACATAGAGCAAGAAGTTAGAACAGTAATCCAGTTAAAGAAATAGGTTTAAAACATACCTTTTGCGCCATTGGAGTTTCAATTGGGTCCTTCAAATTTGAAAGTAGTTGGTACGAGTAAATACAGTGATGCAACAACAAAGGAGTATGGACCATAGCTATGGAATCTGACCTGAGAACAATTGATCTTCTGCTTTAAACATGGAGTTTGGGTTTGCTGTGGTGGTCTTCGTGCTTTGGGCACTGCAGTTGCTTTACAAACTGCTCGTGTGGGGGTACTCTGTGGTGGACGTGGTGCTTTGTCATCTAGAAGTGCGTTACTATCCGCTGGGGTTGGGGTTAGATGGGTTGTAGCTGGTTCTCTGCCCAATGGTGTAAGTGTGCAATCTGGAAGAGTGTTGATTATGTGTGGTGGGGCATGTTTGTGGGCTAGTACAACAATGGTTCTATCTGCATCGACGGATAGCACTGTCTTTTGTGAAGAACGGGTTTTTGCTCCCTTAGATACTACCATCACCCCCTCCAATTCAAATGGCTGATAAACAAGAAAAGAAATTGGATGTATAGACATTGTATGATAAACAACTATGTTAATTCACATATATGTTGTCTAACCAAACATGACAACATGACACAATTTCACATATATGATGCCTAACTAAACAGGATAGCATGACACAGTTTCAGATATATGATGGATAACTTAACAGGATATAATGGCATAATTCAACATATGATGAGTATCTAAATAGGATGACATGACAAAACTATATGATGTCTTTCTAAAATAGGTTGGGATGAAATAATTCACATAAATGTTGTCTAAGCATACATGATGGCATGATATAATTGACATAATTGATTCATATACTAAGCAGCTGGCACTCGCATGTATGATCTCTAAACTAAGCAGATGGAATTCAATATTGTGCATATGATGTCTAAACTAAGCAATGCAAGACATCATATGCATGACATGAGAAATATAAACATTACAACTTAGAGCATACACCTCAGGTGGGATATAGGACTGGTCATCTGTCTCTGAATCCTCCTCTGAGGAGCTCCCTGTAACCATCGAGATATATGCTTCAACAGGTACCATTGCCTGCTCTGAAGACCTTGTTTTCACTCCTGATTTTTCCATAACCGGCTCAAATGGCTGATACACATGAAGAGTAGTTCAATATACACAGATTGTCGACAAATGGAATACGTAATGAAAAAAAGATGGCATGAGATAATTCACATATATGATGCCTAGCTACACGGCGGTGCATAATTCACATATATGATAACTGGCTGAAAAAACATGGCATTGCATAATTCACATATCTGATATAGAAAGCAAACATGAGGCATTCACACGAAGCATGTCTAACCTAAGCAGATGGCATGGCAATGCCAGACACCATTTGCATGATATGAGCAATATAACCTTGCCAAGTTAGAGCATGCACCTCAGGGGGGGATACGATTGGTCATCTGGCTCTGAATCCTCCTCTGAGGAGCTATCTGTAACCAGCAAGAAATCTGCATCGACTGCTCAGAAGACCTTGTTTTCACTCCAGATTTTCCCATGACCGACTCAAATGGCTGATGCACAGGAAGAGTGGAAATGTATAAACATTGTCCACAAATGGAATACATTATGAAAAAAATATGGCATGATACATTTCACATATACAATGACTGGCTAAACAGGATGGCATTGCATGATTCATGTATATGATGCCTGGCTAAAGAAGATGTCATTGCATAATTCCCATATACTCCCTCCGTTCCTAAATATTTGTCTTTTTAGAGATTTCAAATGGACTAATACATACATATGTATATAAACATATTTTAGAGTGTAGATTCACTCATTTTGCTCCATATGTAGTCATTTGTTGAAATATCTAAAAAGACAAATATTTAGGAATGGTGGGAGTATGATATAGAAACCAGACAGGTGGCATTCACACAAAGCAAATCTAAACTAAGCTGATGACATATAAGATGAATAATGTAAGTAATGCGAGGCGCCATATGCATGATATGACCAACATCAGCATGCCAGGTTAGAGCAAACACCTCAGATGGTAAATAGGAGTGGTCGGCTCCCTCTGAATCCCCATTTGAACAGTTATCTTCCTCTGGAATACAATCTAGAATGGCGGGAGGGGGGGGCACTTCGGCCACCATGGAGCGGCATCTACATGACATTGTATTCCCACGCAACGGTCTTCTCTTTTTCTCTACATGTTCAGTACGATTGTGTACAATAACTGACATGCATAATAAAAAGTTAGTTATATTTTGTAAGGCCTAAGGGGTGCATGCAGAAATCAAGGCTAATGGTAGCAAACGAGTGGATAGATCCAAAACTAATGATAACAGGTAGATTATAGCTTCAGTTTAAAAAGATAGACAATGGATCATCTACTGTTTGTTGCCCACCCAACATGAACCACATAGAAGACCCCAGATGAACCAGATAGTAGACAGATACTATTCGTTGTTACCTCGATATGAGACCCACGGGCATTTTAAAACTCAATATTGAACGATAAAGTAGCAGGTAATAATAACCGATGTATAACGTAAGCAAACACGAAAGACTGTGACCTCTCTTCCGGATCTGTGTAGTCCTCAGGTTCATCTGCTCAGTCGATGATGGTAATGCAATTGGCGTGGCTACCGTCAATGGGGAAGATGATCTGAGGCGGCGAAAGAAAGTTCGCAAGGGGAATCTCTGCTGCAGTGAACGCTTCTATCGATGGTGCACCTCAGGTGGGGTGGATGACAGCACGGCAGGAGGAGGACATAACACATAGAGTTTTCTTTGACGCCTATCTGAAAATGAAGTAAATATGTAAGGGCTCCTTAGAATTGGAGGATTCTATAAACACAGGGACATGAAAAAAATACAGGAATAGGATAGGAATGCACGCGCAAAATAGAGCATTTGGAAACATAGGATTTCTGCGAACCTCGGTGTTTGGTTCACATGAATTGGAAGAACACAAGAATAGAGAAACACGGTCAAATTAAAGTCAAACCACGCGAAAATGAAAAAATAAGAATCTTATTATGACAGTAATGCAATTAATCATGTTCTTCGTGCATATTAATTTGAAAAGGACGTCCAACTGGATATTAAAATTCCTACCATTTTTCTTTGAAAGCAACACCAAAGGAAAATAATCCTGCAGTTTTGCTTTGCTCCACTCCTAACCAAATGCACAAATAGTAGTACCATAGTAGTTCCATAGCAATGGATCCCTAAGGAATCGGCATGAATGCAGAGTAACAAAGTGATGCAACGAGTGTACAACCTCTTTGGCATAGCCTTGTCGACCTCAGCATCATTGGGTTGGATGTGGAGGATGGTGATGCTGGTGTGACTGTCGGAGGCGGGGAAGAAGATCTGAGGCCTCTGGAAACGGCGCCAAGGGTACTGCTCCACTATGATGGATGGTTCCGTTGTTGGAGCAACTCCAGTGAGGTGTATGGCGGTGAGGCTGAAGCAGGGCAAGACAGACAATGTTAATCTAAAGTGGGACTCTAATATCATATGCAATAGATGATGTAAATACATCACCAAAAAGTGCTAGATGTAAAACGCATCAGCCGTGCCACGGCCGCTCCAACAGATGCTATAAATACTGTTTACTCTGAACTTAACTGAAGAAACTGAACTTTATGGTCGAAATTGAACTTTACTGTCGAAATTGATTTAACTAGTAGAAGAGCATTGCAATAGATGTTTAGGGCGTGCGAGCACCAATAGCAGAGAAGCAGTGATCTAAATCAGTAGATGCTCGAGCTGGGAATGCACTAGCAGAGAGCAAGTCGTGCAACAGAACCATGAGCGAGTGCTAAAGCAGCAACTGATGTAGCTGCCGGAGGTCGTGCAGCATCAGCATCAGCGCGAGTGAGAGCAAGAGCAGAGTAGCAGCATGAATGAGAGCAAGAGCAGAGCAGCAGCGCGACCGACAGCAATATCAAAGCAGAGCAACAACACAAACGAAAGCAAGAGCAGTGCAGCAGCGCGACCGACAGCAAGAACAGAGCCACAGCGTGAGCGAGAGCTGGAGCAGCAACAACAACAATGTGAGCGAGATTCGGAGCATCTGCATCTTGTGCCGGTGTGGAAGTCGCCGCCGAGGAAGCAACGACATGGGGGAGAGACGTCGTGGATGAAGTGGCCGGCGACGGCACCATCGATGGAGACCCGCCATGGCTGCTCGGTATCAAGCACCAGCAACCCCATGATATCGAATAAAAGATAAAATGCAGTGATGAGTGCAGAACCTCCTTGGTGGCGCCGAGTTGGCCTCGGCTTCATCAGAGGAATTGGTGAGGGTGCTGCGGTTCCGGTGGGGCAGGTCAAGATGGTGCTGTGGGGATGGAGGTGGCGCGATTGACGAGGCGAACATCGGGGCAGCTCCTTGGAGGTGGAGGACGGGGCGGCTGATCCGGCGGGACGACGAGATCGACGATGGATCCTCATCTGGTGCGGTGGATGAGGGACGACGAGCTGTTGTGGTGGACGACATCGTCGGGGAAGAGTCTCCGGCTAGGTGGCGGTCGGGAGGCCGACCGAGGAGCGTGGGGTTTCGTGGGTTTTGGCGGCCTCGGTGTACGAATGGGGGGGGCGAAGGGGAAGGTAGGGGGAGCCATGGATTAGGGACGCGCTTGTCCGAAATGTAGGGTAAGTTACCAACGTACCCCCACCGGTTTTGACACCGTGACAATGAACCGACATTTCCGGCTGAGGGGTAGAAGGGGGATTTCGCGTGTCTAGGCTGCGGGACCGATTTCGGATGAGGAGGGAGTTTTCGCGCGCGTCGAAATTTTGGGATAACAAGGCGTGACGCGGGTTGAAGAGGCGGGAGTTTCAAAGCAGATGAGACAAAAGATACTCGACCTTGAAAATTTCGGGATAACAAGGCGCGGATTCCTTGTTCGGCAGAACAAACTTAACATGTACAAAAAAACAATTCATACAAGACACAAGAGAGTCATGTCCCCTTTTACTATATTGCTATAAATGTCATTGAAAAAACTACAAGAAAAATGTAGAAAAAATCGGGATAACAAGATTACCCTGTACAGTACCAAATCGATTCGCACTTCCCTCAACAACAACAAAAAACAAATCAATTCCCACCAAAAGAAAGAGTCATGTACCTTTTTATATGATTACAAATGCCAGGATCTTGAATTTCAATTTTTGAATCCACGTTATGTTGAATTCGAATATATCGTTAGGTGACCTTGCGGTTTATAATGGATGTAGTCCTACATTTTGATCTTCCATCATATATGAACATTTTACTCCACCCTATGAACATATATATTGTCGTCTAATTTGAATCAATTTTCCTTATTTGAATACGATTGTTCTCAAGTTATACAATCATTTAAATATTATCTTGATAACGAAAAACATGCATATAGCACTAATCATATTTCACTATAAACTATATGTGACATACGATCTCCAATTCAAATATTTGTATCCATTTTATGTTGAATTCAAATCAGAGTACACTGGTCTAGGTGGCGAGATGTTCAGGATATTCTAAACCCTGTTTTCATATGTCTATAATTCTTGGCTGAATTGGGACAAGTTTTGGTATAAGCTTCTTGCAAAACCGGAGATTCACTCAACAAGCCTCGTGGTTCCGAGAGGGAATGTGTCACCTTTGTGTGCGAAACGATATACACTGCCTCCCCTAGATTTTCTTTATAGAGGCAACATAGAACTATATGAGTGCCCTGTTAAATTTTGGAATTATTCCGGGTTCGTTTGGCATTTTTATACATTAATTGAGTTTCTGGACATTTAATGTGCATAATCCAAATTTGAACTGCAAGCACATGCTCTAGTGCACCAAAGTTGGTTGAAAAATCACATGTGTGTCCTTGGGTGAATTTCTAGGTCCCATGCAAGAAATGGGAATGAAATTCAAACATCTGGGTGTCGTGACTCAGCCGAGAACATCGAGAAACTTGGTTTTAAAATTCATGTAAATCCAAAACTCGCCTAGAAATAATGAAACTTGGCATGTTGTCATGCCATGGCACTAACATGCTATGGTAAAAAATTGGGCATATTTGGAACAAGTTTTGGTATAAGCTTCTTGCAAACCGGAGCTTCTCTCAAGAAGACTCGTGGTTCTGAGAGGGAATGTGTGACCTTTGAGTGTGAAACGATATATGCTGCCCCCCCCCTTGAGTTTCTTTACAGAGGCAACATAGAACTACATGAGTGCCCTGTTAAATTTTGGAATTATTCCGGGTTCGTTTGGCCTTTTTATACATTAATTGAGTTTTTGGTCATTTAATGTGCATAATTCAAATTTAAACTACAAGCACATGCTCCCGTGCACCAAAGTTGGTTGAAAAATCACATGTGTGTCCTTGGGTGAATTTATAGGCCCCATGAAAGAAATGGGAATGAAATTCAAATACCTAGGCATCGTGGCTCGGCCGAGAACATTGAGAAACTTGGTTTTAAAATTCTTGTAAATCCAAAACACGCCTGAAAATCATGAAACTTGGCATGGTGTCATGTCATGTTACTACCATGCCGTGGTAAAAAAATGGCCGAATAGGAACAAATTTTGGTATAAGCTTCTTGCAAACCGGAGCTTCTCTCAAGAAGGCTCGTGGTTCTGAGAGGGAACATGTCACCTTTGAGTGCGAAACAATATACGCTGCCCCCTTGAGTTTCTTTACAGAGGCAACATAGAACTACATGAGTGCGCTGTTAAATTTTGGAATTATACCGGGTTCGTTTGGCCTTTTTATACATTAATTGATTTTTTGGCCATTTAATGTGCATAATTCAAATTTGAACTACAAGCACATGCTCCCGTGCACCAAAGTTGGTTGAAAAATCACATGTGTGTCCTTGGGTGAATTTCTAGGTCCCATGCAAGAAATGGGAATGAAATTCAAACATCTGGGCATCATGGCTCGGCCGAGAACATTGAGAAACTTGGTTTTAAAATTCTTGAAAATCCAAAACACGCCTGAAAATCATGAAACATGGCATAATGTCATGTCATGGTACTACCATGTTGTGGTAAAAAAATGGCCGAATAGGAACAAGTTTTGGTATAAGCTTCTTGCAAACCAAAGCTTCTCTGAAGAAGGTTCGTGGTTCTGAGAGGGAACGTATCACCTTTGTGTGCATAATTCAAATTTGAAATACAAGCACATGCTCCTGTGCACCAAAGCTGGTTGAAAAATCACATGTGTGTCCTCGGGTAAATTTCTAGGTCCCATGCAAGAAATGGGAATGAAATTCAAACATCCGAGCGTCGTGGCTTGGCTGGAAACATTGAGAAGCTTGGTTTTTTAATTCCTGTAAATCCAAAACACGCATGAAAATCATGAAACTTGGCTTGGTGTCATGACATGGCACCAACATGCCGTGGTAATTTTACTGTTCGATTTGCGAAGGCGCACACATTAACAATCAACAAAGTCATTTTGGAACAAGTGATGTCACGTTACAATCAGAAACACAAGTATTATTGAAATCATGGGCATTCTATTTACCATCTATGTGCCACCACGCGTCCCCTTTTTTTATTAGCTAGGAGGCGCCGTGCATGGTAGCTATTTGAATACGGGAGGCGTGCGGTCAGACCCCTGCGCGTGCTTATCGGGAGGAGAGCCCTTTGACCTCCATCTGCCGTCCACCTCTCTCCCAAGGTCTCCATTAATGGTGCCCGAGCCTCTGTTTAATGGTGTGGCTATGTCTCACTCGACTGAGATTTAAGAGAGAAAAAAAGAAAATTTTGCACGGATCTTGATGTAAGATCCGACGGACCTATATAGCATCTACTGCGACTTATAGCAAGACTAATGAATATATATAAGGACAACGAGAGTGGATAATAATTGTCTTACATAATTAGGAAGATGATTAAAAAAGCCACATGCGGCTACACCCGAAATACACAAGGGCAAAAGAAGAAGGAAGATGCATACAACAATCTGGCTCGCTGATCTCTACTTTCTTTATGCGCTGCAGGTCGCGGAGAGTAGTTCTCGCGGCTTGCGGCAATGATCTCTTTCATCAGTTTCATGTCCTTAATACGCTGCTTGGCAGCATCCCCGGATTCCTCCACCAGCCTGTTGCGCTTGATGCGGAGCATGGTATTCTCGTCCATAAGTTTCTTGACGATGACGCCCGTCCTCTAACAAGGCAGCGGTCTCCTCTGCATGCTTCGCCCTTCGAGCAATCTTCGCCCTCAGTAGGTCGCGCTTGGCCTGGAGCTTTGCATTGCCCTCCCCTAGTTGTCGGATGACGCCGATAGCCTCGTCCTGCAACCTCGCCCAGCCGGAGATCTGATCCCTCTGGCTATGGATGATTGCATGCATGCGCCTGTAAGAGTCCTCGCCTGCCCGCGAGAAATTTTCCCAGGCCGCCGCGGTGCGGCAGGACCTCCGTGCTGCTTCAGTGGGACATCTTTGCTGCTTCCGCAGTGTGGCCGGACCAGTCTGCTACATCAACGATGCAACGGGACTCCCGTGCTGCTTCGGCGACGCGGCGGGACCTATGTGCTGCTACTGCCGCGCGGCTGGACATGTCGGCTGCTTTCGCAGCGAGGTGGGACATCTCTTGTGCTTCCTCTTCCATGCTCGCCTCTCCCTGGTGGAAACCTCTCGACCCAGAACTCACGCTGGCCATGGCAGATGCAAGGGAACGATGCTGAATGACTTGATTATTTTTTGTGGATGAGGAGTTGAGGAGGAATGTGCTGTCATCTTGGCATAGTAGTATTTATAACTGAGTACTACTAATAGGCTCCTAAGTGGGAAACCGTTTAGGTTGTGATCAGTGTGAACAGGTTTGCAATTAAATATAGCGTGGTAGTAGTAATTTGGAATGTGACGAGACGCAAGCTCAAAATTTATTGACGGTTCTAGTTTCGAAGTGCTGCACTATTCCCGGATGGCATAACGTGGGCATGTGTTCTCGGCCGTGGTGTAGCATATGCCATGGTACTTCTTTTTCTACTGCTGTGTACGTGCAATAACTGGCACTGTCGGATACATATCTTACGGTTATTGGGGTGTTCGACAAGGATAGCCTCGTGGCGAGCTATAGACTAGTTTTTTTTCTCACACGATTACATCGACACATATCATCTCCCTCCCTCTTGCCCACGCTCACACCTATATCTCGGGACTTCTCGCACGCACCATCTCTAGCTCCCTAGGTCGATGCCTCCCACATACACTTGTACTCTGAGTTCAGCCCTCCGTCCCGAATTACTTGTTGCAGGTATGGATGTATCTAGATGTATTTTAGTTCTAGATACATCCATTTCTGTGACCAGTAGTTTGCATCGGGTAATTTGGGAGTACATTATACAGGAAGAGAAGAGGTGCACGCATGCACTCGTCCTCTCTCACACACGCATCTGTAGCTACGAATTGTAGTGTTCTCAACCATCCGATTGGCTCTATCATAGGTTTGACGTTGCTCCTTGGCCTTAAGATTGAGAAGTTTAAAACGCGGAGGCTAAGCTGGAGGCGCTAGGTTTTGGTTTATGTGCGGGCCGCACACGCCACCAACACAACACGAGCTTCGTCTGCCTGGTGCGCAGTCGGGTGGGTTGTCCAAGTATAGACACAACCAGGCCCTCCTTGGTATCTCCGCCTCGACTTATTATGCGCAGAGAAATTAGGATCAGAGGGAGTACTACTACTAATACTACTTTGATGTGTCGCGTTAACTCGCACAAGTATGCAACACTTCCTGAACAAACAAGCATATAAGCTGTTAGAGCATCTCCAATAGCATGTGTATATTTGGATGTCTATATATTCATATAGACAATGGTCTAAAAATATTCCCTCATATACACGTCCAGTTTTGCATTAGAACGTCTATATACAGGGACCATGACAGGTGGGTCGTTGCTGGGGAGAACAAAAAATCATGGCTGCAGCTGAGTTTAGACGATGCCTTCACATTGTCCAGGCGTG
Organism: Triticum urartu; assembly: GCF_003073215.2. Taxonomy (NCBI): domain Eukaryota; kingdom Viridiplantae; phylum Streptophyta; class Magnoliopsida; order Poales; family Poaceae; genus Triticum; species Triticum urartu. The sequence continues at coordinate 481,008,178 of NC_053025.1, forward strand.
GAGATTGTCGAGGTCGATTTAGAGGATGTATTTATTTGGACGACCATATAGACAAGCTGTTGGACGCCAGTTTTGGGCTCACGTCGTGGAAAACGAGTATAGACATCCATATAGACAAGCTACTGGAGGTGCTCTTATACTTCTTACCCAAAGGATCTTTATATCCAACAGACACAAAATATCCATTCGACTGTTGGAAATTACTTTAACGGCTGATCTGATGTCGAAGTAATTGCTACACCGTCACCAAAACCCACCATCTCTTAAGCTAAAGTAGACCGAGCTAACCCCTAGATTAGCATATTACTAAGATAAACAGAAGGCACTGTAGAATCATTTAGGATGTGAGCTTGTAAATCTGAATGTGGAGGGACACTAGCTTAGCCCCGGCCAACAGCTTGGGTGGAACTGTGAAGAAGGTCAGCTCCTGCACGGCGACGTCGCTGGGATCCTTGCTACTTGTCACCTCCATTTCCACATTGACGGCGTCGGTCCTGCCTTTGGACTCCCCCGGCGGGACGTTCGCCCACAGCTTGGCCACGTAGTGCGGTAGTGGGGACACCCCCGCTCTGATGCAGACGACCGACACGACAATAGGCGCGTCGATGTCGAGCACGCCGCTGATGTCTACTACACAACCTTCTTCTTGTAGACGTTGTTGGGCCTCCAAGTGCAAAGGTTTGTAGGACAGTAGCCGTCGTGGATCTTTCACGGCAGATGTCCTTACTGTAAGGACTTAGTCGCGAGGCCAACGCATCTATGTGGTAGCTTGAGAGGGGTTGAGCGGAATCGAGAGACGAAACACAAGACAAGGGTTTAGACAGCTTCGGGCCTCGGGAAACATCATCCAGTAATAACCCTACATGCTGTTTGTGGCTAGGTCTCATTATGATCATGAGGGAGTCGCCGGTAAGCCGGCTCTTTTTGCCTAGCACTAAAGATTGTTTCCTCTAACCCGTCCCCTTTGGGGAGCCCTGCGCCTCCTTATATAAGTTAGAGGGGCGGGTTACATGTGGAGTCCTATTAGGATTAGGACTAGTCTACCTTCTAATACAAACTGGATACGAGTCCAGGTCTTAACTCCTTGTAAGATAAACGTTCCTCACGCCTTTCCTCTTAAACCGGCCCACCACTAACATAAACCGGCCTTCTGGGCCTTGGGCCTTGTCATCCATCTGGAACATGCGCCGGGTCACCAATGAGTCTTCAGGCTCGTGAATCATCATACCAGTGAACCGCCAGACACGTAAGTCGCCAATCCTCTGGCGGGTTACCAATGAAACGCCAAGTCCGGCTGGGTTATACTTCCGGCCGGTTTACACCGCGGAGTATATCCCCGACATTAGCCCCCAAGTTTAGCTTGGATTTATCCATGGTAAACTTATACTTCAAAATAAACACAAGAACAAAATTGACATGTTG
>NC_053025.1:481010599-481068143 GCF_003073215.2 Triticum urartu
TTCCGAAAAGGTGTTCTTTGGCCTTCCAGAGGCTGACGGGGTCATATATTTGTGAATTATTAGTTAGGTCATATATTTTTCGATTTTGTTATGAAAAACATCCTATATAATTGTGTTGATCGTGTAGTTTTAAATGTGCAGTTGTTTCATCGCTGCGAGGTTTGGTGTTCGACGACCTCGCCGTGTGTTTGACGAGCTCTACCCCTTCGTTCGTGGGTGAGCACAAATGACAAGTCCTCCTCCCCCATTAATTATTTGGTCTATTCCGATGAAACTTGATAGCTAGCTATATATGTGTCTTGAATCATCAGTATGCGTAACCAATATGTGTCTCCCGTTCGAAAGCGTCATAGTTATAAATATGCATGCATTTGCATATTTATAACCTTGATTCTTTCAAATTGTCCAACGCTATCCATGGACAGCCCGAGTATGTGTAGATTGGGTTCGTTTTCCCATATGCTTTGCTTCGGATCCGACGCATATATTTCGTCAGTGCCTCCCCTGTTGTTCTCCGGGTACACATCCTCTCTGTTTATTGCAGAGACGTGCTGCCGAAATTTTGCGTCGGATCCGGAGCATAGCATGGGAAAATGAACCCAATCTACACATACACGGGTGGGATTAGGACCTATCATTACCTATTAGAGTGTAGGTTGCATGGACGTAATAAAATTGACAAAGTAGATCAACTAATGAATATATACATGGTGAATTACATATATAATTGTTGTGTGTCCAGTAGCTCTGAAAGTCAAGATGAGTGACCGTGCTTGGATGTATACCGGTCACACTGGTCAGAACAAATGGAGCGCTGAATGGTTCAAAAAAACTAAGGGGTTTGTGCAAGCCGCATTTGCAAATGGCCAAAAGAAAACCTGGTGCCCCTGTTTCCGGTGCGGCAATTGGGAAAAGAAAAACAGAGGCTGAAATGGGCAAACACCTGCAGAAGAGTGGTTTTACGCCCGATTATACGGTGTGGACATTTCATGGTGAGTCTGCCCAATGTGACCGAGCTGAGGTGGATCGTCGTCGCACCGACGAGCATGGTACCGGGATGGAAAACATGGTGCAAGGCTATGATGATGCTCGGGATTCGGACGAGGAGATGGAGGAATCTGCAAAGGCCTTCAATGAAATGTTGGAGTCTTCGAAACGTCCGCTCCACGAGCACACTGAGCTTTGTCAGTTGGATGCCATCTCACAAGTAATGGCTCTGAAGGCTCAGTTCAACTTGGGCAGAGAATGCTATGACGCAATTATGACAGTATTTGGACGCTTTCCACCCAAAGGCCATGTAATGCCTGCAAACCTGTACCAGTCGGACAAATCCTCCGTGCACTGAAGATGCCCTATGAGAAGATACATGCCTGTGAGAAAGGATGTGCCTTATTTAGACTTGACTATGCGGACTTGAACTATTGTTCCATTTGCAAGTCTTCCAGGTATATTGTGGTAGACAACGGTATGGGTGAGAAGACATAGACCAAAATCCCCGTTAGTGTTCTTCGGTATATGCCAATCGTACCAAGACTTCAACGTCTTTTCATGGTCGAAGAGACGGCCAGACAGATGACATGGCACAAAATAGGCAAAAGAACCAAACTAGATGCAGATGGGAATCTGATGATGGTACACACATCGGATGGTGTTGCGTGGAAAAAGTTTGATGAATTACATGCTGACAAAGCGGCAGATCCGAGGCATCCTCGAGTCGGCATCAGCACGGATGGGTTCAGTGTGTTTGGTATGACGGCAGCCCAATACAGTTGTTGGCCCGTATTTGTCTTTCCACTCAATCTCCCCCCGGACAGATTATGCAAAGAAAGAACATTTTCCTGACGTTGATAATTCCAGGACCCAACTATCCGGGCAAAAATATGAATGTATACATGCAGCCGCTTAAGGACGAATTGCAAGAAGCCTGGGATAATGGGTTCAAGACATACGACGCCTTTAGCAAACGGAACTTCATAATGCGTGTCTGGTACATGTACTCGACGCATGACTTGCCGGCGTATTCGCTATTCGTTGGCTGGTGTGTGCATGGAAGGTTCCCGTGCCCCACATGCAAGGGAGCTCTTGAGTTTCGTTGGCTTCAGGCCGGTCGCAAGTTTTCTTGCTTCGACATGCATAGACAGTTCCTGGATCCTCGCCATAAGTTCAGGAAAGACAAGAAGAACTTCATCAGGGGTAGAGTTGTCAAAAACTCTGCACCACCTGCATTGACAGGCCAACAGACCCTGGATCAGTTAAACGCTCTCGAGCCAGATCCACAACGTCCAGGGTACTTCAAGGGGTATAATACTAAGCACGCGTGGACTCACAAAACATGCTTATGTGATCTGCCTTACTTCAAAGACCTCCTTTGCCCACACAACATCGACGTGATGCACACTGAGAAGAATATCGCCGAGGCACTTTTTGGTACATTGTTCGGCATAGATGGGAAGTCAAAGGATAATACTAAGGCTAGAGTCGATCTGGAGGGCTATGTGATAGGCCGTTACAAAACATGAAAGAACCTACAGGAAAGCAGAACTGGACGAAGTCAAAGGCATGGTTCAATCTTGGAAGGCCAGCTATGAGGGAAATTCTCTTGTGGGTGCAACAGCAGTTGATGTTCCCCGATGGGTATGCAGCGAATCTAAAGAGGGGAGCGAATCTTGATAAACTGAAGATATTTGGTCTCAAGAGTCATGATTGGCACATATGGATTGAGCGGGTAATGCCGGTGATGTTGCGTGGCTTCATCCCTGAGGATGAATGGCTAGTACTGGCAGAACTCAGCTATTTCTTCCGTGTTCTTTGTGCGAAAGAACTATCGCCTGGCGTGCTAGAAGAAATGGAAGAGTTGGCACCGGAGTTGATCTGCAAGTTAGAGAAGATCTTTCCACCGGGCTTCTTTAATCCAATGCAGCATTTGATTTTGCATCTCCCGACCGAGGCAAGATTGGGGGGGCCCGTGCAAAATCGTTGGTGCTACCCAACTGAGAGGATGCAGAAGACACTTCGAGAAAAATGTAAAAATAAACGTAGAATTGAAGCATCGATGGCTGAGGCATTCATCACAGAGGAGGCGGCAAACTTCGTAACAGCGCACTACGAAGCCAAAAATCGTCATTTGCATAATCCGAAGCCTCGGTACAATGCTGACGAGCCTAAAAAGGGTGGATCCAACCTCAGCCTATTCAAAGGGAATCTCGCACCAGCTAGTGTTTCACATCCAGTATCTTTGGATAACGAAGAATGGCGGACCATTTCGTTGTATATCTTCAACAACCTGATAGAAGTGCGGCCGTACATCGAGTAAGTTCTCGGTACATTGTTTCGCAACTTCTATTTCCTTTGAACTACTCTTATTCCTGGATATGTCATACAGTCGATACGTCGCCATATTCTCGTATGGAGCGGAGATCCAAAAGGATTCTGTCGAAGAGTATGAGCTTCTCGCAAAGCAAGGAGGTGGCTATCCCGGTTTCATCTCTTGGTTCAAACAAACGGTAATTTCTATTAGAAAATTTCATTTCATTCGCTAATTTGTGCATAATGCAACAATCCTTTCATATTAAACTTGTAGGCTAATTCAGAGTCTATGGACGCCGAATTGAGACAAGTCGCTAATGGTTTTGACTATAAGGTCCGTTCATTTGACAAGTATGACATCAACGGGTATCGCTTTCGTACCTATGGCAAAGATCTATCTATGGCCGACCGAAAGTCTACAAATTGTTGTGTATCTGCTATCGGCGAAGGAGGTACTGAGTATTATGGGAGAGTTGAAGCAATTTATGAACTTCTGTTCTATGGTGAAAACCCACCGAATGTCGTAGTCTTCAAATGTTATTGGTTTCAGCCGAAGGAGACTAGAAGGACTCATGAACATATAGGGCTAGTTGAAATCAACCAAAGCACTCATTTAGATGTTCCTGATGTCTATATTATGGCTCAACAGGCGACCCAAGTATTCTATCTACCGTGGGCCTGCCAAACTAATCCAAATCTGAAAGGTTGGGATGTCGTTTATGAAGTGCCGCCACGTGCTAGACTTTCTCCGCCAAAGGAAGAGGATTATGAACCTCACATTAACCCAGACACATATGAAGGAGAATTCTTCCAAGAGACACGTCTTTCCAAAAAGAGTTTCAAGAACCGCTATACTTCACCCCAAAACATTGAAGTAGACAGCGACAATGAATCTGACATCACCCCAGAGGAGGAACAAGAAGAGCCGGAACAAGAAGAGGTTACTGCTGCGGATGACCTGTCAATGCTTGACCGATTACGTCAAGGTGGTCTTGCACATGTTGATGCCAATGAACCCTATGAGCCCATCATTGTTTATAGTGATGATGATGATTATGCATTTATTGATGATACTGATCGAGATTATTAGTAGTGTCAGGTATTCAATTTTTTTATGTTGTACTTGATGATGATACACTTAAGTGATATACATATTATTATTCATGTCGGTACTTTTTTTATGTTGTACTAATTTCGTTTATTCTTTGTCATGGCAGGTGTTGAAAGATGGTGGGCGCTGGTCGGGAGCGCGCCGAGGCCCCTTCTTCGTCGGCGCGTGGTGCGAGGTCTTCCATTCCACATGCACCTCTCCGCCAAGCGTTGCTGGACAGTATGGCGACACCGCCGGGCCCTTCTTCGTCGATCGCGGTGCCCAGCAGGGGACGAGGTAAGAAGAAGAGAGGAGCTGGAGCACGTGGTCGCGGGAGAGGACGTACGGTGACTGCTAGGGCGCCTTCCTCGCCGCCACCCCCAGCTGTTTCACCCGAGCACGTGACTGCTAGGGTGGACTCGTCTGAGGAGGAGGCTGCACGGACTCCAGTCCACGAGCCTCCGGTCCACGAGTCTTCGGCCCACGAGCCTTGGGTCGACGGGCCTTCGGCCCACGAGACTTGGGCCCACGAGACCCCGGAGGAGCACACGTCTGGATGGGGTACCTGGCCAGGTCAGCCTGAGCATGGCGGGGAGCCGAGTGGCCATGTTGATGATGGCGGGGAGCCGACTGATGAGGAGGGGGAGGAGGGGGGCAACGTCTACCAGCATGGTGCTACACGGCTCCCGTCCGTGCCGGTGACCCGCGAGCAGAGGTGGTTGATTTTCCCTGATGGGGAGAGGTACGTAAGTGCATTTAATATTTTTGTACCTTCTGCATTCACGTTTCTTCAAATAACTAATGCGTTGGCCTTGTCATGCTGCATGGGTTGGGACCACCATCATAGTGTCCGCCGGCCCAACTCCATCCTTGGAGTTCTTTGCCGGCAAAACTTCCTGGGGTTTGTCACGTTGCCTGGTGAGGGTCGGCTTCCAGAGCTTGGATTGAGCTGGGAGCACTACGTGGCTGCCCCGGCCCCGCCGGATGAGATTATCGACGGTGTCGTGTGCGACACGAGGGCAGACATGGTGATCAGAAAGTTCTGGGTAATTTCTCCTTTACACATTTAAAAATCTTCAACTAGCTAGTTATTAATTGTACTAATCAATATTGTCTCATTTGATTGCAGACATTCTACAGGTGTGAGGAGGGATACGAGGAGGACGCGGCACATGTTATCGAGAACGTCTGCAAGCGCCTACTCCAGAACTTATGGCACGAGGCTCGGGTGCAGGCTGTTCGAGACTACTACGCCTTGCGTGGTATCAAGAATACCAAGCCGGCGTGCCGCGATAAGTTCCTGAGTAAGGAGCAGTACATGAAGGTAATTCTTAAGGCCTTCTCTACTTAAGTTCCTTCATTTAGTAATTCTTAGCCGTAGCGCTCAAGTTTCTATTTGCTAACTTAGGCGCCTCCGAGATGGTGTGCGGATCGGATGGATTGTTGGGAGGTGTTGGTCGATGAGTGGTGCTCAAAACAATGGCTAGCCCTCCACAACGAGGCCAAGGACAAATGTGCCCAAATGGAAGGTGTGCCACACCATCAAGGCAGCTCCAACTTATATCAGTTCGGGCGCAACTGGGTATGTGGTTTGCTTCATGATTCATGCAATTCATTCATCATGCTAGCTTGAGCCCTTTAATTACTAATTTTCATTGTTTCTCTCTTTCAGGCACGCTACAATAAGGCGGATAAGGTGCCAGAGGTGTACGACCTGTATGCCATGGCCCACACTGCCTCTTTCAAGAAAGTCAAGGCTTTCTCTCAGTCTGACCTCGATGATGCAAACAACTTCACCAACATCTCCTCCCACAACAAGCTATAGAGATGAGGGGAAGGCGAGGAAAGGGGAGGACTTTAACCCGAGCCAGGGTCCCATTGATCCAGAGCTGGTGATGATATCTGGTGGCGGGAGGTCCCATGGCTCCGTAGCCATTGGAGATGGACTTATCCGTTGTCCTAGCACTCTCCCAGAGATCAAGGCGTGCTAGTCGAGCTCCGCTCCTGAGATAAGGCCTCATGAACGGCCAGTGCAACTCGCCATCAAGGTTAGTGATACGTACTCAGTTATCTTTCTCCATTAATTACATTGTGTGCGCTTCCATCAATGATTACAAATGGTCATGTGAGTGGTGTTGCAGGCTACTATACAGAGTGAGAGAGATAGAACGGAGAAACTTCTGGCGGAGGCGGCAGAGAGGCAGCGGGAGTTGGAGGAGAGGACGACAAAGATGATGGAGGAGGAGAGGGCACGGAATGACATGCATGCAAGGGCCATGTACGAGCTACTTGTGGTAAGTTTCTTCTGCAGATTAGCCAAAACATTCATGTAGTGTTTGTCTCATTACTAACTAGTATGACTGAGTCATCAAAACCAAATGTGCAGTCTGTGTGCAAGAAGACAGGTCAGACCGCTCCGCCGATGCCAGTGATTGCTCCTGGGACCACGGTGAGTTTTATTTGAATGGACATTACTTGCTAGTCTTAACATTTGAGTGTCATCATGCTAACAAGACATTGGAAATGATCTTTCGTGCAGCGTAACTCCAGACAAGCATCGCACGATCCTTCTCCATCTACCGACACGAGCCACCCCGCTCCTACACCTCCTGGATCTTGGTAAGTTTATCTAGTGTTTTGCTTAACACATGCATAAAGACCTAGACTTAGCTTTATTTCCTCCAATGCTTACCATAATGACCTAGACTTAGCTTCTTCTCCTCCAAAATGACTTAATAAGCTTACTGACCTCAAAAACCATCCATTTTACCTAAGTTAGCTCTAAAACGATCTGTACTTAGCTTACTTATGTCAAAAATTGCATAATTAGCTTAGTTAGCTCATAGACGATCCATTTTACCTAAGTTAGCTCTAAAATGACCCATTTTACCTAGGTTAGCTTATAAATGATCCAGTTCATCCAAGTTAGCTCAAAAATGACCCATTTTACCTAGATTATCTCCTAAATGATCCATTTTACCTATGTTAGCTTTAAAATGACCCATTTCACCTAGGTTAACTCCAAAATGACCCATCTTACCTAGGTTATCTCATAAACGATCCATTTCAACTAATTTAGCTCATAAACGATCCATTTCACCAAGTTAGCTAAAAAACGATCCATTTCACCTAAATTAGCTCTTAAATGATCCATTTCACCTAAGTTAGCTCAAAAAGATCCATTTCAACTAAACTAGCTCATAAATGATCCATTTCACCTAAGTTAGCTCAAAAATGATCCATTTCAACTAAGTTAGCTCATAAATGATCCATTTCACCTAAGTTAGCTAAAAAACGATCCATTTCACCTTAGTTACCTCAAAAACGATCCATTTGACCTTAGTTAGATCATAAACGACCCATTTCAACTAAGTTAGCTCATAAATGATCCATTTCACCTTAGCTAGCTCATAAACGACCCATTTCAACTTAGTTAGCTCATATATGATCCATTTCACGTAAGTTAGCTCATAAATGACATACTCTTCTTGTTCTAGTCTTCTTCTTGTTTTCTTCTTCTTGTTCTACTCTTCTTCTTGTTCTACTCTTCTTGTTCTAACTTTCTTATTTTTCATTTTGCAGATTTCGTTCACTTGACGAAAGCTTGCATAGATGGAGTGCTCCTTATCCCTTTCTCTGTTTCTTTTGTATCGTTGAACTATGCATGTATCGTTGGATGAAACTATTGTAATATATATGGTTGGATGCCTCTATGTTGAACTTGGTATGTATGATGGAACTATGCATGTAATATATATGGTTGGATGATGAAGTTATGTGTTGGATATCTTATATGTTTGCTCTGTAATGGCCTTTTGAAATATATCTATATATGTCATATATATTTGTGATGAAAATTGTTGGATTTAATAAAAAACAGATAAAAGAGCCAATATGCAGGCTCTTTGCCGTCTGCCACCGACGGCAACGGGCTCTTTGCCGTCTGCCGCGGACGGCAAAGAAGACACGTGGCATCCAGCTGTGCTTCCTGGGAGCTGACCCATTTGGTCAGTTTGCCTACAGTGGTAGACGGCAAAGACTTTGCCATCAGTGGCAGACGGCAAAGAACCTGCCATGTAGTGACGTGTAGATGACATCATACGGCGGACGGCAAAGACACTAGAAATTTTGCCGTCAGCGGCGGACGGCAAAGGCCTGCCGTTAGCCACTTAACCGACTGACAGCGCAATTATTGCCGTCCGCTCTCTTTGCCGTCCGCCACAGACGGCAAAGGGCCTTTGCCGTCAGCCGCCAGGAAGCAGACGGCAAAGTAGCTGTTTACCGTAGCCTACTTTGCCGGAGTCTTTTGCCGTCCGTGGCTGACGGCAAAGGCCTTTGCCGTCCGCCGTTCATGCCTTTGCCGTCCACCGTGGCAGACGACAAAATAGCCGATTCCTGTAGTGTGACTTCTTTGATGGGAAAGAACCAAACCGTGAAGCTACCGCGGATGAGTTGAAGATGTTGCAATACAGTGCTCAAGCTTGTGATATTCTCTTCAACGGATTGTGCCCCGAAGAATTCAACAAAATCAGCCGTCTTGAGAATGCAAAGGAAATTTGGGACACTTTGATTGATATGTATGAAGGTACCGACTCCGTCAAGGAATCCAAGTTGGATGTGCTTCAAAGTCAACTTGACAAGTTCAAAATGAAGGATGGTGAAGGTGTCGCTGAAATGTACTCTAGGCTTGCTCTCATCACAAATGAGATTGCCGTCTTAGGAAGTGAAGAGATGACCGATAGATTCATCATCAAGAAGATTCTAAGAGCCTTGGATGGAAAATATGATACCGTGTGCACATTGATCCAAATGATGCCAAATTACAAAGATCTCAAGCCAATGGAGGTGATTGGAAGAATTGTTGCTCATGAGATGTCACTTAAGGATAAAGAGGAACTTCACAACAAATCAAGTGGTGCCTACAAAGCCTCATGTGAAGCCCCTACATCATCAAGTGAGAAACAAAACTTCAATGAAGAATTGAGCTTAATGGTGAAGAAATTCAACAAGTTCTACAAGAGTAGAAGCAAAGATAGAAGCTTCAAGTCAAGGTCCTACAATGACAAAAGATCTTCTAGTCGAGAGCGAAACTGCTACAGTTGTGGAAGACCCGGACACTATTCCAATGAGTGTACGGCTCCCTACAAGAGAAGAGAAGATTCTCCAAAAAGAAGAAGCAAAGAATCACCACCAAGAGAGAGAAGGAGTAGAGATGATCGTTATGAACGAAGATACTCACGGAGAAGCAAGGATTCGGAAAGGAAGGAAAAATCATCAAGGAGCTACACAAACGAAGACATCAAGCTCATGTTGGTGAATGGGTATCCGGCTCCGACTCCGACAGCCACTCCGAGAGAAGTTATCACTCCGACTCCGAAGATACTCAAGATGAAGGTGTTGCCGGTCTAGCACTTGTGTCAACCAACTCCTACGACATATTTGACTCACCAAATGAAGGAATTGGAAGATGCTTCATGGCCAAAGGTCCTAAGGTAACACACCCCGAGTATGTTGATTTCAATAGTGATGAAGATGACTTGTTAGGTGATGATTTTCTTGTTGACAACTCTAGTGATGAATACTATGATGAAACGCTCAATTAATCATGCTAATCAAGATAAAACGAATGACAATGATAAGGAGAAGATTGAGGCTCTAACTAAAGAACTAAACACTCTTAAGTTAGCTCATGAAACTATCTTCGAAGATCATCGAGAACTTTTAAGAGCTCATGAGAAATTACGCTTTGAAAAGCTCAATCTTGAGCAAGAGCATGAGTTCTTAAAAGCAATCAATGATGATCTCCGCAAGAAAAGTTCTTCTTACATTGCCAAGCGTTTACTCTTATCCACTTACATGCCTCAAGTCAAGTCTAGTAACAAGAACAAGAAAGATTCTTCCTCTAGCAGTAACAATGATCATGCTAAATCCAATATTGTTGCTTCTAGTAGTTCTCTTGATTCCACTAATGATTCTCTTAGCCAAGTTACACTTGAGCAAGAAAATAGCTTATTGAAGGGAATTATAGAGAAAGGAGTGTACAAAAGCCTTGCCGGGAGTAAGCAATTCGAGGAAATTGTGCGCAAGCAAGGAATGCACCGAAGAATCAAGGTGTTGGTTTTGAACGAAAGTTCAATGCCAATGGAGTTGAGTGGGAAGAAGATCAATACCCCAAGACAAAGTTTGTTCCTCAACAAGAGAAGTATGATACTTCTTTCAAGGGGACACAAGCTCAAGATGATCTTCCACCACAAGACTACAAGCAAAAAGGCAAGGACAAGCTTCAAGAGGAAATTGATGCATTTGAAGAAGCTCCTAAGACCTTAGTCAAGTGGATTCCCAAGACTACCATCTCCAAGGATTCCCATCAATATGGTGTGGATCCAAAAGAAGAAGAACTAGAGAGTTCTTGAGGGTGACTCCGCCAACATACTTCACTCTTATCATTTTGGCAAGAACAAGTGCAATCAACTTCCACATCTTGCACTAGTTCAAGGAGTCACAAACCCTCTTGTTGGTAAGACAAGGGACAAGGTAACCTAAAAGTTTTCATGGACATCATCTTGTGTGTGCATCACTCTATGTCTATGGATATCCTTGTTTGTTCCTTGTGGGACTAACCCATGTAGGTATTGAAAGTGCAATTCACTCAAATGGATAGCTCCAAGTGATCTACATCAACATTGAGCATCCACATCTTCAACATCTACATGAAGTCATCATCGACAAAACCCGAGGTTAGTTCATCCCTCTAAGGGGGGAATATCACATCTAGGGGGAGCTTTACTCTAAGACTTGAGCTAAAGCAACTCTAAAGATGTGAACACAACAATGCTTTATGTAAAAGTGGTAACCCCACTTGAGCTTAAACGATGAGTATGACCTATGATCAAGTGTTCTCACTTGACTCCTAAGTCAATATACTCATATAGAGATGACCTTGTCCTGCAAATTGCTTGGTAGATTCTAGAATTGGTTGTGCATGCCTTGTCACATATTTCATTTGCCATCTTATTGTGTGAGCATGCTGATTGCATATTTTACTCATTCGAGGACATCCACTTGTTGTTTTGATTGTTTGGTTTTATTTCCTTTTGCCAAGTGGATGCACAAGAATGCCTAAGAACCTCCTCTAGCTATCTATGCTTTTCTCGTCTCAAACTCTATTCATGCTACATCACAAAATTTGATCAAGTCAGATTCGAACCACTCTCTGTGAGGAGCGCTCGGAGTCCCCGATTCGTCATAGACTTAAACTTCCAAAACCTCTTCATGATTCTCGGTCTGACCAATACCCCACTTTTGGTCCTACCGAGATCAGTAAGTTGATCTAGGTTTTCGATCTCGGTGCAACCGATTTGAACCTTTCGGTCACACCGAGTTTCAGTAACTGCTTGCAGTTATGAATCTCGGTGCCACCGAGTTGTTCCACTCGGTCACACCGACAGGGTCGGGCTATATATAGTCACGGGCAAAATTTGGAAATTTCTCCGAACCCCTTCGCCCGCGCGATAGCCTGCTCTGCCAACGTGGTCTCCGGATCGTCTTCTCGCCGCCAGCCGCCTCCAGTCGCTGGTATCCATCGCCGTCAACGGAAATTCAACCCCGCCATTGCCGCCGTAGCGAGTCTCCGCCGAACTAGGGTATGGACTCGATCACAGTGCTATTCCCCATCCGATTCCTAGCACATTTTGTTCTTAATGATTCTTGCCACGATTGAAACACTCCTATCCAGTCAATGCTTTCGTAGATTAGTTTTGATTCGAAAATTTTAGGGTTAGGTTTCCGCCAAAACGATGTAGGACCCACCGAGTTGAAAAACTCGGTCCCACCGATTTGGCTTATGCCATTGCACAAGCGAGACTCGGTCTGACCGAGAATTACTAATCGGTGTGACCAATTTTGGAACTCCGTGAAACCCTAGCAGTCTCGGTGCCACCGAACTGTGACACGGTCTGACCGAGTTCACTAGTTTAGGTTCCAAAACTGCTTCGGTATCACCGAGTTTAAAAATCGGTAGATCCGAGATGATTTCAGTAGGAAACTAAAACTAAGTATTTGGATCATTCTTTTGCAAAAATATCTGCATTTTGTGATGCTCATCTATTCTACCTCATCTATAAACTATTCACAGGGTCAGCAGACAGCTTGTTCATCATGTCAGACCAAAGTGATAGCCAGAACATGTCAGAAGAGCAAGTGCAGATGAGTGAGGGCACTAGTCCCTCAAGTTCTTCAGATGAAGGCAGCAGGAGCACCCCTAGCAATTTGCCAAAAGCTGCCACCAGACAAAGGAGGAAGAGAACTTCAGATTCTGAGGATGAAGATTATGTGGCAGAAGAGGAAGCAACTTCCAAGAGAGTTGAACCAGCTCAAGGCATAAAGCCAGGGATGAAAATCAAAAGGCCAGCAGGCAGGCAGCCTATGCCAAAGGCCAGAGCTTCAACCAAGATTTCTGAGAAGCCCACTCCCATAGAGCCAGTTGCTGCTGAAGGCAAGAAAAGAAAGGAAAGGGTCAAGAAGACCGTAGCCAAAGTGCTTGGAAAGGCTTCCATCATGGAAGAGGAAGAGGAAGAAGAGGTTGCTGCACCAACACCTAAGGCACCTAAGCTTATGGGTGATGCTATCAGGACAGGGGCTGCCACATCTAAGCCCAAAGAAGCACCCAAACTGCCTCCAAGCCCAAGTCTAAACCAAAGAGAAATACAAGAAGCATCCCAGCTGCTGAGAAGAACAAGGCCCTAGAGCCTGAAGCTGCAGAAGAAGATGATGAAGAGCAAGTACTCAGAAAACTCAAGCCCAAGATCCCAGACCACAACGATGCTCATCCTGTGGCTGAGGACATGAAGCTCAGGAGAGATTCAGGGCTCAGGAAGTGGAGAGAAGCAGATCCATATGCTTCAAGGAGAAGAACTGCTGTGGATTACAGATTTCACACCAAGGAACAGCAGGACTTCTATGAGACAGTTTTGCTTGACAAGAAGCCAATAGTCTGTGACATGAGATGGGTTGATTGGGAGTACATCAAGGACAACGAAGAGTACTACCCTGTTGTGATTGACAGCTTTAGTGCTTGTGGAGTTGCAAACTTTGTTGGGCAGAAGCTCACAAAGTGGAATGAGGAGCTTATCATGCAATTCTACTCCACGGCACACTTCTACCCAGATGGAAGGATCACATGGATGTCTGAAGGTACGAGGTACCAATCTACTGTTGCTGAGTGGGCACAGCTCATCAATGCCCCTGAAGAGCATGAGGATGACTTGGATATCTATGCCAAGAAGAAGATGGACCACAACTCAATGTCAAACATGTACAAGGAGATTCCAAATGAAGCACTTGACACTTTCAAATTTGGCTCGGTGCATTATCTTTTGTCAGGGCTGCCAACCATTAACTGGATCCTAAGGCACACCTTGTTGCCCAAGTCAGGTGATCACAAGATGATCAGAGGCCATGCGATCAATTTGCTTCATATATTTGATGTGCCACAGAAGTTCAAGGTGATGAGCCTCATAGTAGAGACCATTAAGAGGACAACAGCTGATCAGAAAAGGAGCTGTGGATATGCCCCTCAAATTCAGGAGCTCATTAACTCCAAGATGGGCACGGGCATATACTTATTGGACAAGGAACACCCGCCCATCCGTCCAGATTTTGAAGATAATCAAGTTGTTATGACTGAGAATGAACCATCGTCTGCCCAAGCACAAGCAAAGAAGGAGAAGGCAAGGAAGGAGACAGCTGCCAAGATGCCTACTCAAGAGGAGGCATCTAAATATTTCTTGAAAACCAAACAAGAGCAGCTTGGTTACCTAATTGCATCCACCCCGCGGATTGAGAAAGGACTGCCACCCTAACTCAGAACCAGGCAAGCCTAGAGAGAATCATGGAACAGAAGTTCTATGACTTGGATGTCAAGGTGACAGAGATTCAGACTGCAGTGGAGCAGCTCCAGGATGACATGCAGGAGAGGAGAGGCAAGACTAAAACTGATGCATTTGCCAGAGTGCCAAGAGCTCATAGATCACATGCAGTGCCAGTTGCTGACACCAGAGCCACCACTTCTGCACCAGCTACAGCCTCAGTTCCACCAACTCCAGCGTCTACTTCAGCGTCTACGGAAGCCTTCGTCCTTGGAGTGATCCGGACTCCACCACCACCTGAAGATCAAGGCTGAGTGTCGATCTAGCACTGGCATTTTCTAGGAACTTTTTGGTAACTTGTTGCCAAAGGGGGAGAAAAATGTATAGATCATAGGCTTCGAGAGAGAGAGTGTTGCCTTTTTCTCTCTTGCTTTATTTGGTGGTTTTTCGAACTTTGTTTGCTTTTGAGTGCTTGAGATACTATGTAATTGCTCATGAGACATTGATGATCATGTGTTTGATCATAAGCTACACTTATGCATGCTTGATATATCTTATCTATCTTATGTGATCATTCACTATTCTTGGTGATGAGTGCATGTATTTCATTCTTATCATTTTAAGCGCTCCACCAAGATGTATGTGACATGGAAGAGTAACCCATGACTCTAACTCTTTGTGCATTTGCAGTCCAAAGAAAATTTTAAATATGCACAAATTTAGGGGGAGCTCTTACTTGTCACATACTTCTCAAAGCGACGATATATTTCATGCTTATTATCATTTGTCGAAGCTTTGATCTATATGTTGTCATCAATTACCAAAAAGGGGGAGATTGAAAGTGCAACTATCCCTAGGTGGTTTTGGTAATTCATAACAACATATAGCTCATTGAGCTAATGCTATTCCAAGATGACTATTTCAGGAAAGCTCAATGATTGGCATGGCATGGATGTGAAAGTGGAACCCTCAAAATGCTAAGGACAAAGGATTGGCTCAAGCTCAAAAGCTCAAGACTCTTCATTTTATATTTTAGTGATCCAAGATCACATTGAGTCTTTAGGAAAATCCAATACTATCAAGGAGGGATGAGATGTTTCTTAATGAGCCTCTTGCTTCATGTGCTTAGTGATATGCTCCAAAACCCTCAACTACTTTCCCATATCCACATATGACCTAAACCCTAAGCCAAACTCGGTCATACCGATTCTTTCTATCCGGCGCCACCGAGTTTCACTTGTCATAAGCCACTGCCAAACCCTAGCAAATTGGTTCTACCGATAGGGATCTCGGTCTCACCGAGATGGGATTGCAAACTCTCTGTTTCCCTTTCGTAACTTTTCGGTCTCACCGAAAGAGTGAATCGGTCCCACTGAGATTGCAACGTAAATTCAGTGTTTCCTTTTTGTAACTTTTCGGTCTCACCGAAAGAGCAAATCGGTCCCACCGAGTTTGCCTGACCAACTCTCTGGTTAGCTAATTACCAAAATCGGTCTCACCGAGTTTGTGTAATCGGTCTCACCGAGATTACGTTATGCCCAAACCCTAACCATATCGGTCCTACCGAGTTGCATGTCAGTCCCACCGAAAATCTCTAACGGTCACTAGGTTTACCTTTTCGGTCCGACCGAGTTTGTTGAATTCGGTCCCACCGAGATTGGAAAACTGTGTGTAACGGTTGGATTTTGTGTGGAGGCTATATATACCCCTCCACCTCCTCTTCATTCGCGGAGAGAGCCATCAGAACACATACACAATTCCAACTCATATGTTCTGAGAGAGAACCACCTACTCATGTGTTGAGACCAAGATATTCCATTCGTGGACCCTTCGTGGGTGGTTGCTTCTTCATGGACCCTTCGTGGGTGGTTGCTTCTTCATGGACCCTTCATGGGAGGAGCCCTCCGTGGACTCGCGCAACCATTACCCTTTGTGGGTGGAGCCCTCCGTGGACTCGCGCAATCGTTACCCTTCGTGGGTTGAAGTCTCCATCAACGTGGATGTAGGATAGCCACCTATCCGACACGGGAAAAACATCCGTGTCTCCAATTGCGTTTGAATTCTCCAAACCTTCCCTTACATTCTTGCAAGTTGCATGCTTTACTTTCCGCTGCCAATATACTCTTTGCATGCTTGCTTGAATTGTGTGATGATTGCTTGACTTGTCCTACAATAGCTAAAATCTGCCAAGAACTAAAATTGGGAAAAGGTTAAGTTTTTTTGGTCAAGTAGTCTAATCACCCCCCTCTAGACATACTTTCGATCCTACAAGAAGCAAGGCCAATGAATTCATCCTTACTAGGCAATTCTTTTTCATGATAATTTCTACTAAACTTGGAAAAATTAAACTCATGAGACTCATCGCCAAAGTTAACACCTACAGTTTTTTTCTGGCAATCTGTCCTAGCATTAACTGTGTTCAAGAAAGGTCTACCAAAGATAATGTGTAGTGACCCGACCTCAAACGGTCAAGCCTCTATGTATCCATGCCATCCCTGGATCGGTATGCTGGCACACACAGTACATCAATGTATATATCAAAGTGCAATCACATGTATAAATAATGTAAAACTGATATATACCTCATAAGTCTCAGCGGAAACAAACATAAGGGTGTGGAGTCCATCAACGCCAACGACAAGTTGAGTGTAGACCGTAACCCTACAACGTAACTCTTACTCGTCGTAGAAAATTCCTGCAACATAAGACATTGCAGCCCTGTAGGTCAGTACATTGAATGTACTGGCAAGTCACATCATAAGAATAATGAACCTATTTGTACATGCAATTTGGCTGGTGGAAAGCTCTAAGTTTAGTTTTTGCATAAAGCTAGTTTTTCCCTAGAATAAAAGATATTATTCTACTACTACAAATAGCATAGGATGAGTTGGTAAACCCAACTCAATCCATTCCCAAAGTTTCATTTAAAACCCAACTATTTAAATTAAGGGTGATGAGATCTCCCAGCATTTCCACTACTAGATGCTCAAATTGTCCATAACCGGAGACACGGCTAATCGATTAGGTTTTAACACTCTGTAGAGGTTTGTGCACTTCTCCCCACAAGACCCGATCGCCTCCCTTGAAGTTCTCGCACTGCCTGGCGTTTGAGAACAGGATGACCGAGACATAGTCTTTCGAAAATGTTCCCCCTTAACCCATGGATAGGCCGGTACACCTACATCATTCTACATCTCCTAGCCCGTCCCGGAAGGGGTCACACTAACTACTCAACTAAGCCAGAGCCCATATTGGCTTGTGGCTGCACACGTAAGCTTCTAGACATGAGAATACCATTGATCTCTTTGAGCCTGGCGCTGACACTAGTTGTGCACCACCATGGATTAACATGCCTGCTCCATTGTACTTCGCCATCCATTCAAACAAATTACCGCCCAAGTAGTTCATTTACAAGTCTTGGTCCTGATTACTACTTTGTCACTCATGTCTCACCATGTTCGCTTCCCAAACCACGTCTATATTTAGCAAGGCAAAAATAAACTTACACGATGGTGACAAGATGTATTAGTCAGACTACCTCAAATGAACTACTAGGTAACGGCATAGCCATCTGGCAACAATAAATCTTACCATGCAATCCTACCACAAAAGGACTAAGTGCATAATATAAAACATAGGTGATTGGAAGAATGGTAAAATGTGAACTTGCCTGGCAATAGTTGATGAAGATAATATCGCTCTCAGAAATTTACTTAATGGAACTTATTCGTCAACTTTCGATGAAAATCTATAAGTTCGAACATTGCACTCACATAAGCAATCATTTCAGAGACCAAGAAGAACATGCAAAGCAAAAGTCTTGGAAAACCAAATGAACATTCAACATACTTAACTAGCATGGAAATATTCTAAGTGCAAACACATTGTACATAGGGTGCAAAGGTGTGATGTACTAAAGTGCGATACATGGCATAATTAAAACTATGATAGACAACCATTTTTGTGTGGAAAATGTGTGACAATGGTCCAAGTGGTAGGTTTGGCAACGGTGACACGGTGCAAAAAGAATCACATCAATCGAAGCTACGATTAAGGAGATATGGCCAATTGAAGTTTGAATTCAATCTGAATAATTATCAAAAGTTGGTTTTCTGGATAAAGCTATTCGAGATGAACATTTTGCCCGCTGGTTTCGTCAAATTTGGAGTTATGGTTAAAAAAGATACAGCTATCGAAGGTAGTAGGGCTAAACTGAAATTTACAGGGGACTGACTGTGAAGTTTTATTCGCGACAGGTCCTTGGCCACGTGGCGGCTTCGTGGCTGGCCGAATAGCGTTCACTGCGGAAGCTTATATGACGAACGACCATTAAATAAGAAAAACGCTACCGCAGCTAAATAAAAAAACCGGAGACCGGTTTAACTAAAACCACGGTTAACCGAACTAAAACAAACCGATCTATAAATACTAAAAAAAATAGACAAATGGGGAGGGGTCGCCTTACAGAAGCGACGACGACATCTGGAAACGGCGGCGCTGGCTTCAGGCGGCGTACGGCGGACAGGGCGGCGTCTCCGGCTGTCCTTAGCGGCGGCGAAGGGGTCGGGGAGACCGGGCGCGGCGTGGGCGGCGTGCTGGTGGGGTCGGCGGGCGTCGGGGTGACCCGGACGGGCGGAGCGAAGGGCGGCGTCTCCGTGCTCCAGCGAGAACGCAGGTTGTCGGGGCGGCGTCTCTGGCGACCTAGGGACAGGAGGAGGATGTCAACGAGATGCGCTTCGACTCGGGCAACATATTGAAGAAGAAGACGGAGGCCGTGGTGGCTTACGGACGACGGCAAACTCCGGTGAAGTAGCTCCATCTCCGGCGAGATCCAACGTGGCAGAGCGTCGTCTATGGTTGGTGTGGGGCGAAACGGACTGGCAGAGCGGAGAGAGGGGGTCCTGGGGGATTTATAGGCGCGAGCAGAGGCTGCGGAGTCGCGAGGATAAGCTCATCCGCGAGGGCTTCGCCCGGCGGTTTCGGCGTGTGTGCGCGCTGTCCTGATCCTGTGCGGGGCGAGCGGGAGGTTAGGGACGACCTGGGAAGTGGGCCCCGCGGGTCAGCGATAGGGGAGAGAGCGAGCGAGGGAAGAGAGAGGGCGGGCGAACGAGGCGGAGGCCTGCGGGCGTGGGGTTGAGGCGGCGAAGGGAAGAGCCTGGGCCGATCGGGGCTTTGGGCCAGCTGCCAGTTGGCCAGTGGGCCGCGCAGCTGGGTGGCTGCTGGGCCGACTGGCCAGCGCGTGCGTGGGTGTGTTTTTTTTACAGAACAAAACTATAACAGAGCAAAAATAAAAATAAAACAAAAAATTACATAGGCATATTATATACCAAAATGCTCAGAAAAATACCAAGAATAAGATGAACTATTTTCCAAGTTCAAATAAATTAAAATAAATCATAAAAGTCAAACAATGCTACTGTTATATTTGAAATCAATAAAAATCATTTTTAAAATAGCAAAATGATTTCAAATTTATTTTCTCCTAATTTTCTATTGAAGGGAATCATTTTACCCTTATTTCCATTTATTTATTTTTAGGAGAAAAATATTTTGAATAGAAACTCAAATAACTCCCAATTGGATTTGGATTTGGAATTTCAAACAACTT
This sequence comes from Triticum urartu, assembly GCF_003073215.2. NCBI lineage: Eukaryota > Viridiplantae > Streptophyta > Magnoliopsida > Poales > Poaceae > Triticum > Triticum urartu. The sequence goes on from NC_053025.1 coordinate 481,030,470, forward strand.
CGAATGGAAGAAGAGTTTCAAATAACTTCAAAGTGACTTCCAATTTATTTCTTTGAAACTTCCAACTCTCTTTCCTCAAATATGAAGAAGTCATTTTTATCTTCCCCCATGAACTCATTGAGTTGCTTAAAGTTTCTAAATTTGAAATATTTCAAATGGAATTCAAATCATTTTCGAACCCCTTTTCATTTCTTTAAATGGAAGAGGTCATATTATCTTCACTCTAGGGTTTTGTAATGAATTTGAACTCAGGGAGATCAAAATGCAAGATGAAATTTTTGGAAAATTCCTTTTATTCCCTCTCATTCAACTTTTAAAAAGTTTCAATTTCCACTCAGTTTCACACAATCAAGCATACAAAAATCAAACAAACAATCACAATTATTTATTTAATATAACATTCCAAAATTTAGAATTTTGGGATGTTACATAATGGGACAGAAGTCATCAGTGGGGTACCAAGAACAAGAAAATCGGTAGGATATTTTGTTTTCCCACACAAGACTTTCAACATCCTATATCCCAAACTGGTGATATAGTGTCTTCTATTTGCAAGTTTAATAGTAACATCTATGTCTTCTATCTCAACAGGTGCTATGTCCTCCCGAATTTCTTTGATATAACCTTGTGAGAATAGCACTCACACTAGGACCCATATCACTATAACCCATAATAACAGTGATCTCCTATTTTAACCCAAATGACATGCAGGCCAACAACTGGTCCATATTTATCCTTTTTCAGGTTTGGCAATTCTAGCAGCTTCTGCACAGAAGTAGATAACATGCCATCCACATTCTTCTTCTAAGAGATCTTTAACATGGCCAATATTAGGTTCAACTCTAATTGTTCATCTTGTTTAGGTGTTCTACAAAGCTTTTGTTGACCACAGTTTTGAAACTTTAGCTGTTCTTTATCCTAACAGGAAAAGAGGTTTCTCAATAAAGCAGTAGGAACAACTGGATCAACATTATAGAGTATAGTTTTTCTTTAACTGGTACATGTTCTTTAATTTCTTCTTTAATAGGTGGATGATATTTAAGCTACTTCTCTTTAGGGAGTTAAACATGAGTATCAAATGATTCACAAAAGGAGGCTACTATCTCAGAGTCAAGTCCATATTTAGTGCTAAATTTTTGAAAAGCATCGGTATCCATAAAAGATTTAACACAATCATACTTAAGCTTTACCTTCGTCAAGTTCCCATTCTTCAGAGTTACGTTTATTCTTTCCAAAGATCCCACCAGAATTCATAGTCTTCTTCATAAAGAACCCAACACAAGAGTACCAGCATGGTTTGATCATTATGAGAAAGCCCAGCATAAAAATTCTGAATAATTAATTTCTCTTGAGAGGTCATGATTGGGGCATGAATAACATTGACTTAAGCCTCCCCCAAGCTAGAGCGATACTTTCTCCTTCACGAGGCCAAAAATTATATATATAATTCGATCATGATGAACTAGATGCATAGGATAATTTTTTTGGTGAAACTCCATTTTAAACGATTCCCAATTCCATGATCCAATATCATCGAATAGCCTATACTATTGCCAATGCTTTTCCCTTCAAATATAAAGGGAAAACATTTTGCATAACTTCATCCCTGGTAAACCTGCAGCTAAACAATCCACAAATTTGTTCCACATGTATCAGTGCATATCAGATGTTTTGGTTCCATCTCCTGCATAAGGATTAGCTAGCAGTTGTTCTATCATACCTGAGGAATTTCATATTCAATATTTTTAGAAGGTGCAGTAGGGTTGAGGGGCAATTAATTGTGGTTCTAGACGAGGTGAAGGTACCCCGAACAAACCCTCAAGGATTGCTTTCCATAGTAACAAATAATAATAAAATTTCAGCAACCCTATAAAATGTTTTCCTTACCGAATTCCACTTACCAAAGTGCTTCACTCCCGGCACGGTGCAGAAAATAGCCTTGATGACCCACAGTATAGGGGGTCAATTTTAGCTCTTTTCGATAAGTAAGAGTGTCGAACCCAACGAGGGGCAGAAGGAAATGACAAGTAGTTTTCAGTAAGGTATTGTCTGCAAGTGTTGAAATTGTAAGTAGCGAGTATTTTGGTAGCAAGATAATCTGTAACGAGCAAGTAACGATAATTGTAACAAGTATGCATCAAGGTAGCCCAATCCTTTTGAGGCAAATGACAGGCCAAAACGGTCTCTTATGATAAGCAAAGCATTCTTGAGGGTACACGGGAATTTCATCTAGTCACTTTCATCATGTTGGTTTGATTTGTGTTCACTACTTTGATAATTTGATATGTGGGTGGACTGGAGCTTAGGTGTTGTTCTTACTTGAACAAACCTCCTACTTATGACTAACCCTCCCGCAAGCATCCGTAACTATGAGAAAAGTATTAAGGATAAATCCTAACCATAGCATTAAATTCAAGGATCCAATCGGTCCCTTACGGAATAATGCATAAAATGGGGTTTAAGTTTCTTCACTCTCGCAACCCACCATCTATTTACTACTCCACAATGCATTCCCTTAGGCCCAAAATATGGTGAAGTGTCATGTAGTCGACGTTCACATGACACCACAAGGGAATCACAACATACATATATCAAAATATCAACACCATATCAAATTCACATGATTACTTGCAACATGATTTATCCCGTGACCTCAAGAACAAAAGTAACTACTCACAATCAACAAAACATGCTCATGATCAGAGGGGTATTAATATGCATAATGGATCTGAATATATAATCTTCCACCAAATAAACCATGTAGTAATCAACTACAATGTAATCAACACTACTAGCCACCCTCTAGCAACAATCTATAGTTCCGGTAACAAGATTGAATAAGAGATGAACTAGGGTTTGAGATGAGATGGTGTTAGTGAAGATGTTGATGGAGATTTCCCTCCCCAAGATGGGAGAGTTGTTGGTGATGATGATGACGATGATTTACCCCTCCGGGGAGGAAGTTCCCCCGGCAAATCGCTCCACCGGAGGGCAAAGTGCTCCTGCCAAAAGTTTTGCCTTCAGACGGCGGCGCTCATTCCCAAAAGTATCATTCTTATTTTCTAGGACAAACCACTTATATACCAGAAGATGGCACCAGAGGTGGGCCGAAGGAGGACCACAACCCACTAGGGCACGCCAGGGGGGCCTGGCGCGCCCAGGTGGGTTGTACCCACCTGTTGCCCCCCTCTGGTACTTATTGGCTTCCAATATTTCTTATATATTCCATAAAAAATCTCTGTGAGTTTCAGCTCATTTGGAGTTGTGCAGAATAGGTGGCCTGACGTAGGCTTTTTCAGGTCTAGATTTCTCCAGCTGCCGGAATTCTCCTCTTTGTGTGGTACCTTGCAAATTATGAGAGAAAAGGCATTAGAATTACTCCAATCATTATTATGGATAAAAAACATTGTAAATAATAGTAAGAAAACATGATGCAAAATGGACGTATCACGTGCCAAAGGAGATGTTGGAATCATTAGCAACATCATCTCGGAAGTCATTAGAATTCATAAGGATGAACATTGTCATGATCATAAAACTAATGAATCAATCTCTCTAGGTAATGAATCAATCACAAGACGATGTTGAACATGGATACTATGATGATGATGATGATGATGATGATGATGATGATGATGATAGTGTCTTTGATCTCGATGAGTCTATGAGACACTTTGGTCTTATGGCAAACCTTCGCGGCTACATGGCTGGAGGAAAGGAATGGGTTCTTGATAGTGTATGTACCGATCACATGACCAAAGACAAGGATATATTTCGGGAGCTTGTTGAAAATGATGGCCCTCGGAAGTATGTCACTTTTGGTGATAACTCAAAGGGTAAGGTAGTTGGCCTTGGTAAGCTGGCCATATCACATGACAGCTCCATCCAAAATGTTATGCTCATTGAATCTCTTGGCTATAACTTACTTTCCGTATCTAGACTAGCCGACTTTAGATTCAATGTCCTATTTACTGAAGTAGATTGCCAAGTGTTTCGTAGAGATAACCATAATATGGTCTTTGCCGGTATACATAAAAGTGATCTATACATTGTTGATTTCACTAAAAAGGCTCAACCTAGAACTTGCTTAATTGCTAAATCATCTAAAGGTTGGTTGTGGCATAGAAGATTAGGTCATGTGGGCATGCGAAATCTTGATAAGCTTATCAAAGGCGATCATATCATTGGAGTGAAAGACGTTATATTTGATAATGATAGATTATGCAGTGCTTGTTAAGTAGGAAAACAGGTTGGAGGAAGCCACCCCGTGAAGAACATCATGACCACGAGAAGACCGCTCGAGCTACTTCATATGGATCTCTTTGGTCCCAACGACTACAAAATTCTGGGTGGTAACTCATTCGGTTTAGTCATTGTCGATGACTTTTCAAGATTTACGTGGGGAGTTCTTTCTTGATGATAAATCGCAGGTCAAAAAGATCTTCAAGAACTTCGCTAGGAAGTCCCAAAATCAATTTGAAGTGAAGATCAAGAAGGTTCGCAGCAACAATGGAATGGAGTTCAAGAAAGCCAATGTGGACACCTTTCTTGACAAAGAAGGGATTTCACATGAGTTCTCGGCTACGTACACGCCTCAACAAAATGGAGTTGTTGAGAGGAAGAACCAGACTCTTATTGAGATGGCGAGAATGATGCTTGATGAGTACAAGACACCAAAACACTTTTGGGTGGAAGTGGTTGAGACAGCTTGTCATGCAACAAATCGTCTATATCTTCACAAGCTACTTGGCAAGATGGCATACGAGCTTGTCACCGCTAACAAACCCCAAGTTGGATACTTTTGAGTATTCGGCTCAAAGTGCTATATTCTTGATAAGCATCATCATTCTAAATTTGCTCCTAAATCTCATGAGGGTTTCCTACTTGGTTATGGCTCAAACTCTCTCACTTCCCGTGTCTATAACAATATCACCCAAAAGGTTGAAGAGACAGTAGATGTGAAGTTTGATGAATCTAATGGCTCGCAAGTAGAGCAATTGCCAATTGATGTAGGAGACAAAGACCCTTTGGAAGCAATCCAAGACTTGTATATTGGCAAGATTCGCCCAACAGAGGTGAAGGAGAGTACCTTGTCCGTCCAAGTGGAAGCTTCTACCTCACAATAAGGTGAACCACGAGTTGACTCGGAGGCATCCACAAGTGGGACACGCAAAGATGAAGTAAACGAGGGTGTACACCAAGACGAACCTCATCAACCTCCATCTATGAGGGAGTCCTAGACTAATGGGTCCTCGGGTGTCCGGACTATTTGATATGGGCCGGACTGATGGGCCGTGAAGATACAAGGCAGAAGACCTTTCCCCGTGTCCAGATGGGACTCTCCTTTGTGTGGATGGCAAGCCTGGCATCCGGATGTATTATTTCCTTTCTCTGTAAACTGACTCTATACAACCCTAGACCCCTCTGGTGTCTATATAAACCGGAGAGTTTAGTCCATAGAGGCTAAGACAAATTGCATAGGCTAGACATCTAGGGTTTAGCCATTACGATCTCGAGGTAGATCAGCTCTTGTAACCCCTATACTAATCAAATACAATCAAGCAGGACATAGGGTTTTACCTCCATTAAGAGGGCCCAAACCTGGGTAAACATGGTGTCACCCTTGTCTCATGTTTCCTTCTAAACTCAGACGCACAGTTCGGGACCCCCTACCCGAGATCAGCCGGTTTTGACACCGACATTGGTGCTTTCATTGAGAGTTCCACTGTGCCGTCGACGGTATGACCGATGGCTCGCCTCGTCATTAACTACAACATTACCTCGGGAAAACCCTACCTCCGGGACAACTCCTCCAGCTCGGCGGTTTCACCATGGGTGCCCATACGGCCTTTAAGCCAAGGGCGGCCCTTGAAATCGCTAAACATCGTCTTCATGTCGGCCTCGAACACCCCGAAAAGATGGACCCAGAAGATATTTCATCTTTAAACGAACTACTTGATTGCATCACTACCCTGGGAGTAGCAATAGACTACGATCGGATTGGGCTTAAACCCGACCAGAGGGAAATCAGGTCCCCGCCGATCACCCATATGGTAGCGGTCGTGGAAGAACATGCCGGTGATACTTCTCCCCCCAGGTTGAGAACAAGCTATGTTCGCATTTCCAAGTCGCACGAGCCGGATACCCATCTTTGGGAAAAGACCTCATGTCCTCTAAACATAGAACCGGGCGTTGAGCCCGAAGACCGCCAGGACGCTCCGGACCCTTGACCGGTGACTTCGCACATTCTTCAAATTCCGGATGCAATAATGGGTCAGGATTCAGATTTCAGCCTGCCCACCCACCACATACAATATTCCCCAAAAAACTCAGGTCCTCCAGATGTATGCGACCTAATGTACGTGCGGCAACAACCTGAGGAAACAGTCCACCACTTTTGGGCCAGGTTCCTCCTTGTTAAAGACAAGATCAAGGACTGCCGTGACTACAACACGATTTTGATATTTCGCCGCAATTGCACGGACGAGGGAATCCTTAACGCCCTCAACCGCTGCCGCATACCGCACTTTTCAGATCGGGCACACATCGTCCAGAAGTTTAGTGCAATGGAAAGCACCTGGAAGGCACAAACAACTCGGTGGGATCCTCCGGCGTTCAAGTAGCCCGTCGGACGGACAAAAAGGATGCACCCCTATGGGGTACCCGATCATCATCCCATGGACAAAAAAGTGAAGCCCTTTACGGGACATAGAACTGTCCTCGGCGACCTACTCGATAAACCTTGGCAGATACACACAACGCCGAATACTGAACCAACACATAGTCTTCGGGCATGTTGGGTACTCCGGCGGGTGGCTAAGAGCGGTGAGGCCATCCTCACCAGCATTCCTCAAGAGAGTCACTCTTTGTAAAATGCCAATCTCAACGTTTTTACAGTCTTTGAGACCTTTTCTTCCAACAACCGGCGCAAGAGGGTGCTGCGCGACCTTGCCGAAGTCAACCAGGTAGCAGTAGTAAATCCTTGGAATGACATGGCGATAACCTTCACTGCCGATGACAAGCCAAGGGCCAGATCAGTTCGAGCACCAGCCGCTTTGGTCTTAAACCGAATAGTAGATGGCTTTCGGCTCACAAAAGTACTCATGGACGGTGGTAGAAGATTAAACCTCATCTACAAAGACACACTCCAAAAAATGCAGATGGACAAAAGCCGCATTGAGAAAAGCGGCACCACTTTCCGAGGCATCATCCCTAGTCGAGAAGCAATAAGCTCGGGGAGGATCAAACTTGACGTCGTATTCGGCACGCCGGAAAACTGTAGGTCTAAAGAGTTGCTCTTCCACGTGGCACCTTTCCACAACAGATATCATGCCCTGTTTGGGCGAGAAGCATTCATCCGCTTTCAAGCTATACCCCATTACGGGTGTCGGATTATGGGTTCTGGCAAACCCTTGAGGTTGGAACACTGGGGTGCGCACGAAGATCTCTCTCCCCTGCAAGCCCACTCTTGCAACGATCTCTAAGCCTAGCTCGCCGAACCCGAAGAACAAGGGACACAAGTGTTTATACTGGATCGGGCCACCGTTGTGGTGTAATACCCTAATCTAGTGTGGTGTGGTGGGTTGCCTTGTAGGCTGATGATGAACAGTACAAGGGAAGAACAGCCTCCTAAGGAGAGGCGTTCTTGAGCTTGCTGAGCTTGTATGTGCGAGGGTGGTCTGAATGATCCGTCCCCTCCCTATGGTGGTGGCTAGTCCTATTTATAGAGTTCTTGGTCCTCTTTCCAAATATTAAGCGGGAAGGGATCCCACAACGGCCAGTTTGAAGGGGGACAACTAGTACAAGTTATCCTGACAAAAGGTGGTCGTCGCCTGCCAAAGGCTCTGGTGGTTACGCCGTCGTGGGGTCCGCGGTGACCTTCGTCCTGCCGTCCTGCTGGTCTTGGCCTCGTTGCACCAATATGGAAACCTTTGCCTGATGCCTCGAGACTCCTCACCTGCGCTTGCCCCTTTGGCACCAAAGAGGCAACGAGTACTTTGCGCCCGCTGGCACCCGCTTGGCCTTGGTCGTCATGGCTTACGTCACGCGCTCCTCGTGAGGTACCCCTTGCATAGACATCTCCGCCCCTCGGGAGCCAGCCTAGGGAGGATGCCCCTGAGGAGGTCTTGGCGTCGTCCGCCTAGCGAGGCTTGGCCCCTCGCGAGGGTCTTGAGTGGTTGTTGATGAGGGTGGGCCGTACCGGGCCGCTGGATGAGCCATGTCCTGGGCCGCAGGCAGGCAAGTCTGGGTATCCCCGTTCCCAGGACACCGACAGTAGCCCCCGGGCCCAAGGCGCGCTCGTACTTGGCTTCGCGGCAAACCCGAGGGTCAAGTGTGGAGCGCCGCGGGCCCCAATGGCCTGCAGCCTTGATTGACGCGTGGCGATTGACGGGTCGTGGGCGTCTTTGCTTCCCCATGTTGCCTCGGCAACTGCCCCTGACTGACAAAAGGCTGGTGTGCGTCGCAGTGCCTTCATTCCCTCCCATCGTCTTGCTCCAGATCCCCTTTCTTGCTTCTCGCTCCCAAAGGCTCCAGATCCACGCCAGCTCCCCTTCGGGTCCGTAATCGATGCCGTCTAGCAAGGCAAAGGTCGTCTCTCCGCCCACCTAGTACGAGCCGGCCCTGAGCACGCCCAGCGTCTCGGAGAAGAACCTCGCCACCGTGCTCCTGATGACGGCAGAGGGCAGCAATGAGAAGGGATGACCGTGCTCCGGGTTGGCTCCGCCGAGCCGGAGGCCTGGACAGCACCTTCTACCTCTTCTTCATGAGTAGCATCATCGTAGGGCTGGTCCCTCCTTTCTCTGATTTCTTCTACGCCGTCCTCAGCCACTACAAGTTGCACACCCTTCATCTTCATCCCAACTCCGTCCTCCTCCTGTAGATTTTCTCCTTCTATTGCGAGGCATACGTGGGGGTGATGCCGTCCGTGGCGCTTCTCCGCCACTTCTTCTACCTTCGGAATAAGGACGACCATTTCTCGGGGCGCGCCAACTTTGTCACGACCAACGGCTCCAACGCGATCACAAAGACCAGGAAGAAGGCCGAGAACTTCATGAGCAAGTGGGTCCTTATGGACGCCAAATGCTCCCACCCTCGGCTATTGCTGCCGACGGAGAGGCCCTCGCCTCACGATGCGTGGCTCAGGGCGAAGCTCACCGACCCCCGGGCGCAGCAAGTGTTGGAGAAGATGGCCGCTGACCTGAAGCCTGACGACTCGAAGGTGGCGAAGCTGATGGGGGCCATGCTTGTCAAGGAATTCCTTGCGCAGCACATGGCCCTGCTCTAGGCGCGCTTGTGCCCCTGTGGAAGCTCGGGGACGAGGAGGACGACCTCCTCCTGAGCCCAAGTGCCCCAACGGACGAGGAGCTGGGTGCGGCTCCCCGTCTCTTGGTTGGGGACGACCAGGGGTACCCGCCGGATACTCATGTTCCCTTGTACCGCCGCCCGGATGGGGCGAAAATTGCCGCTGCCATGCCCACCTTCGACGGGCGTGGGCTCGTGCCTCCGGCTCCCTACGAGGTCCTGGTGGCGACAACTCTGATGAGGAGGAGGAGCGGGACTCGGAGGTGACCCGGGAGGGGGTAGATGAGACTTCCCCTCCGCGCCAGGCCGACCTCCTTCGCGCCTTGCCTGACGACGATGATGCTGACGACCATCCGGTGAGGGAGGTCCTGCCCTCCGCGGGGGTCACCACGAGCTCTCGGGTTACCCCCTCGAAGAAGTCGCCGGCTGGGGTCCCGACAAAGAGCCGGTCGACGTTGATCTCCTGAGGCGACGCTCCCGAGATCTGCGCGTCGGTGCCCCAGGCTGTGAAGCCTACGGGCTTCGCGGTCCTGAAGAGGACGAGGGACTACGCCGCCGTGGATCAGTAAGCGCCTTGTCCTGATTTTGTTCTTGCTGTTAATGCTTCTTCTAACGCCCATCCTTGCTTCGCCAGGCCAACATCGGTGGCGAAGAAAAAGAAGGAAGGAGCGCCCATGCCTTCTGTGACCCAGCAGCCTGCCATGGCCGCGCCTCCTCCTGCACGGAAGGGTGGCGACGGTGCCCATGCTTCTCCAGCTCGATCGTCCTCACGAGGCCTAGTGGACTAGCCTCAGGAGGAGGAGATCTCCACCGCCAAGCCGGCTCCAGAGGCGCTTCTCTCTAGCTCGCCCGTTGATGTTGCCAAGGTTCAGGAGCTCCCAGCTTCTCTTCCTGCCATCATCAGCTCACAGGTCCTGGCCACGACGCAACTTCCTCCTCCGGTCGCACCGCTAGCTCATGATCCTTCTGCTTCGCCCGATTCTCTGGAGAGGGCTCTTTCTGCGCTGGCCCGGCTGCGGGATGATCTTCAAGGCGCCGACCGTCGCTTGGTGGAAGGGCGCTTGGAGCTGATCTCGGGTTGGCTGCACTCTGATGCGTCTGTGAGGGCGATGTTGGGCCAGGCCATGGCAACTTCCGAGGAGGACAAGCGAGCCGCTGACCACGCCACGGCTGCCCGTGTGGTGGCGCTGAGGGATGCTGGGGCCGCCAGGGAGCGCTTCCGGTCGGTGAAGCCTGAGCTGGAGACCATGCTTAATGAGCGCGCGGCCGAGGCCCGCGATTGCAAGGCGGAGGAGAAGAGGTTGAAGTCCCGAGAAGACGCGGTCAATGGTCATGATGCCGAGCTGGAGCAGTCGGCGAGGGCGCAGGCCGCAGAACGCAGCCGCCTGGAGGAGCTGGAGAAGAAGGTGGCGGTGGAGAACGCCCAGCTGGAGGCCAAGGCGAAGGTTCTTGCCCAGGACCGCGCGGCCTTCAAATCTCTTGAGGAGAGGTCCTGTGCGGTGCTGCATGGTTTCTATGAGAAGGGCTTGGAGAAGCCGCTGGCGACCGATGACGAAGGCCCTGCCAGCTACTCCCTCATCTTGTCGTGGCGCTCAAGGGTGTTGCCAACGGAATCGGCCCCCTGGTGGAGGGGGAAGCCCGCGCACTCTCCTCATCCGCACTGACACGCGTCTTCAGCCATCTCTATCTTCGTGACCCTGACGCCGACCTCGACAAGCTGGTCGAGCCCGTAGAGGAAGGGCGCTGCGCAGCCGCTGCCGAAGCCGTGAAGGACCAGGTGGAGGCCCTATTGAAGAAGTTCCTTGCCATCTACCCCGCACCTCCAGCTGATGGAGCCGCCGATCCTGCGACCAAGGCCAATGACATGGGTGATGGCAGCGCTGCCAATGAGCGGGCACTTCCTGGTGACGACGCCCGAGACTGAAGAGGAGGCCAGCTGGCGGGCGATAGTTCTCCTTCCTACTTTTACTTTCCTGCGAGCTTCCCTACAACATGCGATGCGTCTCGTGGAGGCGTTAAAACTTTTGTTTGGTGTTAAGGAACATTATGCTGCGTAATGATTTGTTCAGGTTCCGCGATTTCCTTCCTGTTTGCTTGATGTTCTACGTCGGCGGGGCCCGACCCTGCGCATACCTTAGCCGCCGTTGGTCCATCCGGATCACCAGGACGGGACCAAGGGGTGAGGGGCTACGTGGACAGTTAGGCTCCTGAGTAGCGATGCTCAGGAGTCTCCCTTGACGCTCAAACATACCTTCATACCTGTCCTCGCCGAGGTCCCGCTTGGGAGTGGTGCGCGATGACCAGCTCTGAGGGACCTGGCAGGGCGGAGTACGCTAGGCGAGGCGTGAGCGTAGCCCCGTGCCCAGCCCCCTCGCGTGACTCTCCTGCGGGGGAAGCGTTGCGGTGAGGCTGGACACTGAGACGGGTGGCTCCCTGAGGTTGGTACGGCCATGGGGTCGCCCTCAGTTGTTTATCATTAGCGTGGAGCGTAGCGCTTCCGCACTTGCACGGGTATAGCCGCTCCTCGACCGTGTCGACTGCCAGCGCGGAGCATGGTGCTTCCACTGGTGCGTGGGTGAGGGCTCCCTCTGAGTGGAGTCCCCGGGGTGTGTACAACCCCGCCCTGACACGTGGCTTGCACGACAGGGCTAGACGAGGTGTGTCTGGGCACCCGTGAGCCAACGCGGGACTCACGAGGCCCTACCTCAAGGCGGGTTGCGCCTGGTCTTGGTTCTTGGTAGCTTCAGCGGTCCTACAAGATAGTTAGGCAACCTGCATCGGATGAATTTCCTGAGGCGATCACATGAGAAGGCCAGACACCAACGACCCCAGGAGGTGATGTGAACGGGGCCGGCTCGCCACATAGAGCTTGGTCGTTGGGTTTATCGACGCTACAGGGACGGACCCGAGCGCAGATGCCGTGACTAGCCTACTCATGCGAGGAATCCTAAAGAAAGACAACTGGCGCGCGGCTCCCGTGGTAACGACGACGGTCATGGGTGGGGTATCTAAGTACTAGATAATCAGGCGATAATCATAGAACGAGTCAAGCAAAGAGGCATGTTAGCTTAGATAGATGCAAGAACGATACATGCCACAGGGACGGACCCATGCGGCCTGGGGATGATGCAGCCCGAGGGGCGCCCCCGTCAAAGTAAGCTAGAGATGCAAAAGGATACGCATCGCAGGGACAAGCCCGTGCGACTTGGGGATGATGCTGCCTGAGGGGCACCCCAACTGCATGAAATGGAAAGTGTCACCTGATACCATAGCTGGAGCGGTGTTGGAGTAGCTGAAGATGCACACTGAAGGGTTGTCCCTCATGAGCCGCCAGGGTCCTGAGCCTTAGGAGGACCCGCAGGCCCAGGTGGCTCCTGAAGGACTGTCACGACCTCCTCCAGGACGGCGTGATGCCTGGCCTCCTGAGCCGCCAGGATGCTCCACAGGTGGCGTTGGAGGGTGACAGTCACGTTCGACAAGCCAAACGGCATGCGAACATAACTGTGAGGTGGACCCTCGCACTGTCCAACACACGAAGGCCAGAAACGTCCCTGAGATGCGGCCCTGTTGAGCCCTGGAATGTCGATGCAGACGCGTAGCCCACCATCCTCGCCAGGACCGGGAGCTGCACCGGGTGGTGGGCGGTGGTCGCCGCGTATGGTCCTTGCCTCTTGAAGCTCCTGGATCGCCTTGGTGATGAACTCCTGAGCACAAGGCGCTCCATGCCTCGCACTCTCTTGAGGGAAACATGCAGTGAAGCATGCCTCCACGTGGTGCCCGAGCGCCTCCCTCATGACGTTGGCTAGGTCTGAGGCCCTCTAGAAGAGCGCCCCCCAGCCCAGCCTGGGGAGGGCGCCAGGCACGCCTTCCTATGCGAGCGAGGGATGCGCCCCATCTGCGGGCACAGGTCCTGAGGTGGTACCACCGGAAACGCCGCTCTCCTGAGGCCCTGGGTGGAGTAGCTGCTTCTTCTTCTTGGGGATGGACTCAGGAGGGTACAAGGTGCCTTCGTTGTCGGGGTTTTCGACTGCTGCAACCTGGTAGGCGCTCTCGAGGGAGCACGCCGCATCTCTTTTTCACACGGAACCGTGATGACGTCGCCGCTCCCTGGCATCTTGAGGACATTCTAGCCGTGGTGCGCCACTGCCATAAATTTGGCCAAGGCTGGATACCCAAGGATGGCGTTGTACGGCAGGCGGATGTGGGCGACGTCGAAGTCGATGAGCTTGGTGCGGTAGTTGTCATGCTGGCCGAAGGTGACAGGGAGGCGAACCCGCCCTATCGGGGTGGTGGAGCCGTCGGTCACTCCTGAGAAAGGCTTGGTAGGCTGTAGTTGATCGTATGGCACCTGAAGGCTGTCGAACATCTCGACAGACAAGACGTTGAGCCCTGTGCCACCGTCGATGAGGGTCTTGGTGACTTGAACGTTGCTGATGATGGGTGAGCAGAGCATCGGAAGGACGCCGGCGGTCTCCACACACTTGAGCTGGTCCACCGAGCTGAAGGTGATGGCGCACTTGGACCACCTGAGCGGGCACATGGCCTCGAGCCTGGGAAGGGCTGCGTTCACCTCATGAGCAAACTGCTTGAAGATACGCTGAGAGGCTGGGGCTTAAGCGCCACCTAAGATGTAGGTGATGGCTCGAGGCTCATGGAAGCCCTCATCCCCCTCGTCCTGATGATGATCGTTGTTCCTCCTTGGCGGCGGCGGTAGCGGAGGGAGCCTAGCGTTGCCCTATGGGCCGTCCTCACGAGGCTCCTCCCTCCAGGCGCCCTCGCGAGGCGGGTCCTGCCAATGGTCCTCACGAGGCCGGCCGCGCCACTCCTGGCGGGGGCCATGGTCGTCCCAGTGTCCTCCAGTTCGTCCTCCAGTTCGTCCTCCTCCTCGGCCGTAGCCTCGGTCGTTGCGCTTGGGGCGTCGACCGAAGCGCCCATCGCGGATGGCCCTGAGCTCCTGGAAATCGTTGGTGTTGTGGCTGTGGACGTTGTGGAAGGCGCAGAACAGACGGCTGGCCTTGGACGACTCGGGGTGGTCACGGCCGCGCTTCATCTCCGGCTTTGCGGCGAGCACGGCAACCCCCTTGGACTTCGCGTCCTTGACCTTGGCCTTCTTCTCTTCTTGGTCTGCAGCTGGAAGCTCGAGGAGGGAGAGGCGACCTTCCTCAGCCCTCGCGCACTTGGTCGCCATGTTAAACATCTCCAGGGCCGTGCACAGGTCCTCGTGGATGGCGAGCTCCTGCTTCATCTTAACATCACGGACGCCATCGGAGAACACGGAGATGATCGCCTCGTCCGTCACCTTGGGAATCTTGAGGCAGACGCTGTTGAAGCGCTGGATGTACTTCTGCATAGTTTTCCCGAGCTGCTACTTGATGCGCCGCAAGTCACCCGTGGCTGGCGGGCGGTCGCGGGTGCCCTGGAAGTTGGCGACGAAACGCTCGCGCATCTTGCCCCAGGTGGAGATTGATCCTGCGGGCAGGTTCAAGAGGCATGAGCGTGCGCCATCTTTGAGGGCCATAGGGAACCAATTCGCCATGACCTTCTCATCGCCGTTGGCCGCCTCGATGCTTAGCTCATAGAGCTGTAGGAACTCCGCGGGGTTGGGGGTTCCGTCGTAGCACGGAGGCAGGTCCAGTTTGAACTTGCTGGGCCAAACGACGCTGCGTAGCTCGGGAGTGAAGGCGCGGTAGCTTGCTGTGGTCACCGGAGCCCGTCGTGGAGGTGGAGCCTGACCTTGATATCCACGCGCCGGCGGCGCAGGCGGCGCGTGGTTTTGACGCAGCGGTGCCGGGAGCGCAGGAGCACTTTCTTGCGGCCCCAAGACTTCCTGGCAGCTTCCTTCGTGCGCGGGCGCCCAACGCGGTGGGTCGCGCCACGAGACCGCGCGTCTTGGTGCGAGGGGGTTGTCTTGGTGTGGAGGTGGTGGAGGAGCTCCGTGGGCGACGTCGCCCACCGCTGGAGGTGGTCGAGGTAGCGAAAGGGACGATGCATGATAGCCCCCAGTGACACTGACGAGCTCGGCGATGCGGTCCAGCCAATCGTTGTAGAGGTCGTCGACTGGGTGATAGCGCATGAGCTCGCGCGCCATGAGCAGCATGGTCTGCGCGTCCATGGGCGCGCGACGAGCATGGGACGACGAACCGACCGGAGTCAGTGACGGGGTGGTGGTGCGTCCGTCCCACCGCACAAAAGGGTGCAGTGATGAAGCTTGCTGCTCGTTCGCTACCGGGCCAGTGGCAGCGTTGGCAGCGGGTGATGGAGAATGACGGGGAGGTCCGCCAACGGGCGCCGTCTGAGTGACGCGGGCGGCAAGGGTGGTGCGGCGCTCAGCACGGGCTCGGCGAGCGTCAGACATGGGTGCGATGGAGCAATGGAACGCAGATCAATGGAAGAAAAGGCTTCAGCACACCCCTATCTGGCGCGCCAAATGTCGGATTATGGGTTCCGGCAAACCCTTGAGGTTCAAATACTGGGGTGCACACAAAGATCTCTCTTCCCCGCGAGCCCACTCTCGCAACGATCTCTAATCCTAGCTCGCCGAACCCGAAGAACAAGGGACACAAGGGTTTATACTAGTTCGGGCCACAGTACAAGGGAAGAACAACCTCCTGAGGAGCGGTGTTCTTGAGCTTGATGAGCTTGTATGTGCGAGGGTGGTCTGAATGATCCGTCCCCTCCCTATGGTGGTGGTTGGTCCTATTTATAGAGGCCTTGGTCCTCTTCCCAAATATTAGGCGGGAAGGGATCCCTGTCAGGACCCCGATTCCATGTCACATCGATCTAGCCGGTAACACCTCATATCACTTTGCAGCCTCACGCACGGTATTCCCACTGGTGTCGCCTTACCATGGCCCGGGACCGTTTGCACCTTTTGGCTCACGTATATGATAGTGTTGCTAGCATCCATATGACAAAGAACCCGGGCCGACATGGCTAGTCGTGAACCCAAAGCGGCACTAACCTATGGGGACAGGCATACATGAATCACATGGAGCATGCCGGTCAGCAGCGTGTGAATCCGGGCTGTAGCACTGGGATAACAGGACTCTGGGAACCCGGGCTGTAGAAGGCTAGGCAGGACACAGGAACGAAGTGAAACACATGGCAGCCAGTCAAGTGTTCTGGAACAGTAGTGCTGGGCTAGCAGGACTCCGGTGAACCGGGCTGTAGCGGACTACTATGGCTCATGGAAGCACAAGACTACATTTCGCCATAAGAGAGGCTACCAAGGATAAACAACTAGGTTGTCGGATCCGACACATACCAAGCATTTCAATCATACACACAATATGCTCGATATGTGTAAATAAAACATGGCATCACAACATAACTCTACAACTCAAGCATTTATTCATTAGGCTTCGAGGAGCGAGGTATTACAAACATGGGTCTCATGACCCAACAATCATAACATACAAATCAAAGCACAAGCGGAAGCTTAACATGTCTGAGTACATACATCTACAAATGAAAAAGGCTGAGAAGCCTAACTATCTACCAGATCCTGCCGAGGGCACAAGATCCTAGCTGAGGTATCAAGCTAAACGTCGATGTCCACACGGAACTACTAGCGAGACTGAAGTCTCTCTGCAAAACATAAAATAAGCAAACGTGAGTAAAAATGTACCCAGCAAGACTTACATCAGAATTAACTACATATGCATCGGTATCAACAAGGGGGGGGGGGGGTGGTGGAGTTTAACTGCAGCAAGCCAGCTTTGACTCAGTGGCTAACCTGAACTACGACTGCAAGCAACTCTTTTGAGCCAGCTTTAACTTCAAGTTATCTATGAACTGCATAGGCAACCAAGCAGTCCTTTACCGCAGACACGGCTATTCGAATAGATGATGTTAACCCTGTAGGGGTGTACTTCTTCATACACGACATGTACTCGGCAACCTTCAAGCGGAAGCCCAATGAGGGTGTCGGCCACGGCCTACCTAAACACTCAAGTCTCTAGTCCAGGTTTATCGCCTATCCAGGTTCCATCCGCAGGGAGTCCGGCCGAGGTTTCCACATACGGCCCCGAACGATGTGAACAGGGTTCCCGAGACACCAAACGGGTGACTCGGTACACCGTGCCACGGTGTATCTACCGCATCATAGCCCACCCCTAGGGTCAGCGCTACGCACGGCCGCCAACACATAACCTACAAACACCAGAAACTATTTGCAACTCCTGGACAGAGTACTAGGGTGGTTAAGAAGCCGAGAGGGTCAATTAAGGATCCCAATGCATGGTAGTAACTGATTCTTAAATCACACATACAGAGTTGGTGCTTAAGGACGGTTCCAATGAAACAACCCACCATGTACTCCTACATGGCCTCTCATCGATACCTTTACCAAATCGTGTTCAACACACTTAGCTCACACACAGTAGGACATGTTCACAACTTTCCAATTCATCCCCGATGAATCAGACCTGACACAACTCTAAGCAATAGCAGGCATGACAAACAAGCATGAATGAGTAGGCACATCAGGGCTCAAACAACTCCTACTCATGCTAGTGGGTTTCATCTATTTACTGTGGCAATGACAGGTCATGCAGAGGATAAGGGGTTCAACTACCGCAGCAAGTAACAGATGAATCGTTGTTGTCCTAATGCAGTAAAAGAGAGGAGCGAGAGAGTGGGATTGTATCGGAATGAACAAGGGGGTTTTGCTTGCCTGGCACTTCTGAAGATAGTATAGTTCTTCATCGGTGTCATCGAACTCATCGTCGGAACCACGTCTATCGAGAGGGGACAAATACCGGCAAACAAAGAGGAACACAATCAATGCAATGCAACAATTATGATGCATGATAATGTCATGGCAATATGCTGTTGATTGAGCTAATGCAACTAGCAATCATATTAAATGAAGTTGGTTTGAACCAAGGGTTCAAATTCAAACTCCATATGTGCTTATTTAAATGTCAATTATGCAAATTGCCCTGTACAGCAACCCTAGGTTGTTCAAACATGCATGCAAATGCCATAAACAGATTCCTTGAATTTTTCTGATAATTTTTCATATATAATTTATTTCATTCTGAGTTATAGATTATTTTCTATGATTTTTGGAAGTTTAGGGGATTTTTCTGAAAATAAATAAATCATTTAGATTTATTTAAAATTGAAGGAAATATGCCCTAGAGGCATAATAATGTTATTATTTATTTCCTTATATCATGATAAATGTTTATTATATCAACCAAACGTCACTAGTATGCCTCTACTTGACTAGCTCATTAATCAAAGATGGTTATGTTTCCTAACCATAGACATGTGTTGTCATTTGATTAACGGGATCACATTATTAGGAGAATGATGTGATTGACATGACCCATTCCATTAGCTTAGCACCCGATCATTTAGTATGTTGCTATTGCTTTCTTCATGACTTATACATGTTCCTATGACTATGAGATTATGCAACTCCCGTTTGCCGGAGGAACACTTTGTGTGCTACCAAACGTCACAACGTAACTGGGTGATTATAAAGGAGCTCTACAGGTGTCTCCAAAGGTACATGTTGGGTTGGCGTATTTCGAGATTAGGATTTGTCACTCCGATTGTCGGAGAGGTATCTCTGGGCCCTCTCGGTAATGCACATCACATAAGCCTTGCAAGCATTGCAACTAATGAGTTAGTTGCGAGATGTATTACGAAACGAGTAAAGAGACTTGCCGGTAACGAGATTGAACTAGGTATTGAGATACCGATGATCGAATCTCGGGCAAGTAAAATACCGATGACAAAGGGAACAACGTATGTTGTTATGCGGTCTGACCGATAAAGATCTTCGTAGAATATGTAGGAGCCAATATGAGCATCCAGGTTCCGCTATTGGTTATTGACCGGAGACGTGTCTCGGTCATGTCTACATTGTTCTCGAACCCGTAGGGTCCGCACGCTTAAGGTTTCGATGACAGTTATATTATGAGTTTATGAGTTTTGATGTACCGAAGTTAGTTCGGAGTCCCGGATGTGATCACGGACATAACGAGGAGTCTCGAAATGGTCGAGACATAAAGATTGATATATTGGACGGCTATATTCGGACACCGGAAGTGTTCCGGGTGATTTCGGAGAAAACCGGAGAGCCGGAGGGTTACCGGAACCCTACCGGGAGAAGTAATGGGCCATATGGGCCTTAGTGGAGAGAGAGGGGCAGCCAGGGTGGGCCGCACGCCTCCTCCCCCTGGTCCGAATTGGACTAGGAGAGGGGGGGCGGCGCCCCCCTTTCCTTCTCCCTCCCCACTTCCTTCCCCCTCCTAGTAGGAGTCCTACTCCTACTAGGAGGAGGACTCCTCCTGGCGCGCCAATAGGGGCCGGCCGGCCTCCTCCCCTTGCTCCTTTATATACGGGGGCAGGGGGCACCCCTAGACACACAAGTTGATCCATGTGATCATATTCTTAGCCGTGTGCGGTGCCCCCTTCCACCATAGTCCTCGATAATATTGTAGCGGTGCTTAGGCGAAGCCCTGCGACGGTAGTACATCAAGATCGTCACCACGCCGTCGTGCTGACGGAACTCTTCCCCGACACTTTGCTGGATCGGAGTCCGGGGATCGTCATCGAGCTGAACGTGTGCTAAAACTCGGAGGTGCCGTAGTTTCGGTGCTTGATCGGTCGGGCCGTGAAGACGTACGACTACATCAACCGCGTTGTGCTAACGCTTCCGCTGTCGGTCTACAAGGGTACGTAGATCACACTCTCCCCTCTCGTTGCTATGCATCACCATGATCTTGCGTGTGCGTAGGAAATTTTTGAAATTACTACGTTCCCCAACAGTGGCATCCGAGCCTAGGTTTTATGCGTTGATGTTATATGCACGAGTAGAACACAAGTGAGTTGTGGGCGATATAAGTCATACTGCTTACCAGCATGTCATACTTTGGTTCGGCGGTATTGTTGGACGAAGCGGCCCGGACCGACATTACGCGTACGCTTACGCGAGACCGGTTCTCCCGACGTGCTTTGCACAAAGGTGGCTAGCGGGTGACAGTTTCTCCAACTTTAGTTGAACCGAGTGTGGCTACGCCCGGTCCTTGCGAAGGTTAAAACAGCACCAACTTGACAAACTATCGTTGTGGTTTTGATGCGTAGGTAAGATTGGTTCTTGCTTAAGCCCGTAGCAGCCACGTAAAACTTGCAACAACAAAGTAGAGGACGTCTAACTTGTTTTTGCAGGGCATGTTGTGATGTGATATGGTCAAGACATGATGCTAAATTTTATTGTATGAGATGATCATGTTTTGTAACCAAGTTATCGGCAACTGGCAGGAGCCATATGGTTGTCGCTTTATTGTATGCAATGCAATGCGCTGTAATGCTTTACTTTATCACTAAGCGGTAGCGATAGTCGTGGAAGCATAAGATTGGCGAGACGACAACGATGCTACGATGGAGATCAAGGTGTCGCGCCGGTGACGATGGTGATCACGACGGTGCTTCGAAGATGGAGATCACAAGCACAAGATGATGATGGCCATATCATATCACTTATATTGATTGCATGTGATGTTTATCTTTTATGCATCTTATCTTGCTTTGATTGACGGTAGCATTTTAAGATGATCTCTCACTAATTATCAAGAAGTGTTCTCCCTGAGTATGCACCGTTGCGAAAGTTCTTCGTGCTGAGACACCACGTGATGATCGGGTGTGATAGGCTCTACGTTCAAATACAACGGGTGCAAAACAGTTGCACACGCAGAATACTCAGGTTATACTTGACGAGCCAAGCATATACAGATATGGCCTCGGAACACGGAGACCGAAAGGTCGAGCGTGAATCATATAGTAGATATGATCAACATAGTGATGTTCACCAATGAAACTACTCCATCTCACGTGATGATCGGACATGGTTTAGTTGATTTGGATCACGTAATCACTTAGAGGATTAGAGGGATGTCTATCTAAGTGGGAGTTCTTTAGTAATATGATTAATTGAACCTAAATTTATCATGAACTTAGTACCTGATAGTATCTTGCTTGTTTATGTTTGATTGTAGATAGATGGCCTGTGCTGTTGTTCCGTTGAATTTTAATGCGTTCCTTGAGAAAGCAAAGTTGAAAGATGATGGTAGCAATTACACGGACTGGGTCCGTAACTTGAGGATTATCCTCATTGCTGCACAGAAGAATTACGTCCTGGAAGCACCGCTGGGTGCCAGGCCTGCTGCTGGAGCAACACCAGATGTTATGAACGTCTGGCAGAGCAAAGCTGATGACTACTCGATAGTTCAGTGTGCCATGCTTTACGGCTTAGAATCGGGACTTCAACGATTTTGAACGTCATGGAGCATATGAGATGTTCCAGGAGTTGAAGTTAATATTTCAAGCAAATGCCCGGATTGAGAGATATGAAGTCTCCAATAAGTTCTATAGCTGCAAGATGGAGGAGAACAGTTCTGTCAGTGAGCATATACTCAAAATGTCTGGGTATAATAATCACTTGATTCAATTGGGAGTTAATCTTCCAGATGATTGCGTCATTGACAGAATTCTCCAATCACTGCCACCAAGCTACAAGAGCTTCGTGATGAACTATAATATGCAAGGGATGAATAAGACTATTCCCGAGCTCTTCGCAATGCTGAAAGCTGCGGAGGTAGAAATCAAGAAGGAGCATCAAGTGTTGATGGTCAAAGACCACTAGTTTCAAGAAAAAGGGCAAAGGGAAGAAGAAGGGGAACTTCAAAAAGAACAGCAAGCAAGTTGCTACTCAAGAGAAGAAACCCAAACCTGGACCTAAGCCTGAAACTGAGTGCTTCTACTGCAAGCAGACTGGTCACTGGAAGCGGAACTGCCCCAAGTATTTGGCGGATAAGAAGGATGGCAAGGTGAACAAAGGTATATGTGATATACATGTTATTGATGTGTACCTTACTAATGCTCGCAGTAGCACCTGGGTATTTGATACTGGTTCTGTTGCTAACATTTGCAACTCGAAACAGGGACTACGGATTAAGCGAAGATTGGCTAAGGACGAGGTGACGATGCGCGTGGGAAATGGTTCCAAAGTCGATGTGATCGCGGTCGGCACGCTACCTCTACATCTACCTTCGGGATTAGTATTAGACCTAAATAATTGTTATTTGGTGCCAGCGTTAAGCATGAACATTATATCTGGATCTTGTTTGATGCGAGACGGTTATTCATTTAAATCAGAGAATAATGGTTGTTCTATTTATATGAGTAATATCTTTTATGGTCATGCACCCTTAAAGAGTGGTCTATTCTTATTGAATCTCGATAGTAGTGACACACATATTCATAATGTTGAAACCAAAAGATGCAGAGTTGATAATGATAGTGCAACTTATTTGTGGCACTGCCGTTTAGGTCATATCGGTGTAAAGCGCATGAAGAAACTCCATACTGATGGACTTTTGGAACCACTTGATTATGAATCACTTGGTACTTGCGAACCGTGCCTCATGGGTAAGATGACTAAAACACGTTCTCCGGTACTATGGAGAGAGCAACAGATTTGTTGGAAATCATACATACAGATGTATGTGGTCCGATGAATGTTGAGGCTCGTGGCGGATATCGTTATTTTCTCACCTTCACAGATGACTTAAGCAGATATGGGTATATCTACTTAATGAAACATAAGTCTGAAACATTTGAAAAGTTCAAAGAATTTCAGAGTGAAGTTGAAAATCATCGTAACAAGAAAATAAAATTCCTGCGATCTGATCGTGGAGGAGAATATTTGAGTTACGAGTTTGGTGTACATTTGAAACAATGCGGAATAGTTTCGCAACTCACGCCACCCGGAACACCACAGCGTAATGGTGTGTCCGAACGTCGTAATCGTACTTTACTAGATATGGTGCGATCTATGATGTCTCTTACTGATTTACCGCTATCGTTTTGGGGTTATGCTCTAGAGACGGCCGCATTCACGTTAAATAGGGCACCATCAAAATCCGTTGAGACGACGCCTTATGAACTATGGTTTGGCAAGAAACCAAAGTTGTCGTTTCTGAAAGTTTGGGGTTGCGATGCTTATGTGAAAAAGCTTCAACCTGATAAGCTCGAACCCAAATCGGAGAAATGTGTCTTCATAGGATATCCAAAGGAAACTATTGGATACACCTTCTATCACAGATCCGAAGGCAAAACTTTTGTTGCTAAATTCGGAAACTTTCTAGAGAAGGAGTTTCTCTCGAAAGAAGTGAGTGGGAGGAAAGTAGAACTTGATGAGGTAACTGTACCTGCTCCCTTATTGGAAAGTAGTACATCACAGAAACCAGTTTCTGTGACACCTACACCAATTAGTGAGGAAGCTAATGATGATGATCATGAAGCTTCAGAACAAGATACTACTGAACCTCGTAGATCAACCAGAGTAAGATCCGCACCAGAGTGGTACGGTAATCCTGTTCTGGAAGTCATGCTACTAGATCATGATGAACCTACGAACTATGGAGAAGCGATGGTGAGCCCAGATTCCGCAAAATGGCTTGAAGCCATGAAATCTGAGATGGGATCCATGTATGAGAACAAAGTATGGACTTTGGTTGACTTGCCCAATGATCGGCAAGCAATTGAGAATAAATGGATCTTCAAGAAGAAGACTGACGCTGACGGTAATGTTACTGTCTACAAAGCTCGACTTGTCGCAAAAGGTTTTCGACAAGTTCAAGGGATTGACTACGATGAGACCTTCTCACCCGTAGCGATGCTTAAGTCTGTCCGAATCATGTTAGCAATTGCCGCATTTTATGATTATGAAATTTGGCAGATGGATGTCAAAACTGCATTCCTGAATGGATTTCTGGAAGAAGAGTTGTATATGATGCAACGGAAGGTTTTGTCGATCCAAAGGGAGCTAACAAAGTGTGCAAGCTCCAGCGATCCATTTATGGACTGGTGCAAGCCTCTCGGAGTTGGAATAAACGCTTTGATAGTGTGATCAAAGCATTTGGTTTTTACAGACTTTTGGAGAAGCCTGTATTTACAAGAAAGTGAGTGGGAGCTCTGTAGCATTTCTGATATTATATGTGATGACATATTACTAATCGGAAATGATATAGAATTTCTGGATAGCATAAAGGGATACTTGAATAAGAGTTTTTCAATGAAAGACCTCGGTGAAGCTGCTTACATATTGGGCATTAAGATCTATAGAGATAGATCAAGACGCTTAATTGGACTTTCACAAAGCACATACCTTGACAAAGTTTTGAAGAAGTTCAAAATGGATCAAGCAAAGAAAGGATTCTTGCCTGTGTTACAAGGTGTGAAATTGAGTAAGACTCAATGCCCGACCAATGCAGAAGATAGAGAGAAAATGAAAGATGTTCCCTATGCTTCAGCCATAGGCTCTATCATGTATGCAATGGCTGTGTACCAGACCTGATGTGTGTCTTGCTATAAGTCTAGCAGGGAGGTACCAAAGTAATCCAGGAGTGGATCACTGGACAGCGGTCAAGAACATCCTGAAATACCTGAAAAGGACTAAGGATATGTTTCTCATATATGGAGGTGACCTGTGGGTCCCGCGTGTAAGTGTCATCACTAACTTAACAGAGTTAGTTAGTGTTAGATTAAGCACTAATCTAAGTTAATTAGCACTAAACTAAACCTAACTAAAAATTAACAGGGCGGGCCCACGCGTCAGTGACCCTGGGGGGTCAAACAGGGTTCAAACACGGGTCAACTCGCCGGAGTTGACCCGCGGCTCATCGCCGGCAGAGCCAGAGGCGGCGGAGGGCATCGGGTTTGCTCCTCCGGCGACGAAACGAGTGGCGGAGGGGCTCTGCGTGGAGCTGGTGCTCATCCGCATCCAAAGGAGCAAGCAGCAGTGGCTGGGGTGGTCTACAGCGCTGACGGCGTCGAGCTTTGCAGCGGCCGGAGCTCGGGCACCGATGAAAATGACGACATGTGCACGGGAGGGTCAACGGGTAGCACCTAAGGTTTCTACGGGCTCTCACAAATGCTAACAGGCATAAGAACATGATCGATTGGCCACCGGAGCCTCGTCCGCTGACAAGCTCGTGCGGGCGTGCTTCGGTCATCAAGGGGGCGACGGCTACGATGATCAAACGGAGCGGGGGGAAGAGGGGAAACGGTGGCGGAGCTCACAAGCGATCACGAAGAGGGGCTCGGCTTGCTCGGGGACGGCGTTGGCGACGGCGCAATCCGTCGATGGAGTCTGGCAGCCGTGCTCGGGGAAGACGACTCGTGGCGGCGATGTGGGGCTCCCGCGGTGGCGTGGCTCGGGGTGGAAGAAAGAGGGGGTCAAGGCGGAGCCTCTTGGCGCGTCGGCAAGGCGATGTATGGCCGGTGGGCGCGTTGGCGGCGACGGCGACGATGAGCACGCTCGGGTGCGTGGAAGGGAGAGAGCAGAGGAGGGGGGAGGAGCACGAGGGGGAGGCCGAGAGGGTTCCACGAGTTGCATGGCGTGCGTAGGGCGTCGGGGAGCTAGCAGAGAGGCAGGAGGTGGCCGAGCGCGTGCTTCGCGCGCCGCGGGCACACGCCTCACTGTTGGGGATCGTAGCAGAAATTTAAAATTTTCTACATCACCAAGATCAATCTATGGAGTAATCTAGCAATGAGGGGAAGGGGAGTGCATCTACATACCCTTGTAGATCGCTAAGCGGAAGCGTTGCAAGAACGCGGATGAAGGAGTCGTACTCGCAGCGATTCAGATCGCGGTTGATTCCGATCTAGCGCCGAACGGACGGCGCCTCCGCGTTCAACACACGTACAGCCCGGGACGTCTCCTCCTTCTTGATCAGCAAGGGGAGAGGAGAAGTTGAGGGAGAACTCCAGCATCACGACGGCGTGGTGGTGGAGCTTGTGGTATTCCTGCAGGGCTTCGCCAAGCTCTACGGAGGAGGAGGAAGAGTTGGAGGAGGGAGGGCTGCGCCAGGGAAGAGGTCACGGCTGCCCTCCCACCCCTCCACTATATATAGGGGCAAGGGGAGAGGGGGAGGCGCCCTAGGGTTTCCCCTAGGGGGCGGCGGCTAGGCAGATTGGATCTCCCTAGGGAAAATCCTAGGGAGACTTGCCCCCCAAGCCAAGCAGGTGGAGGCTTGCCTCCCAAGCCAGGTGGAGGCGCCCCAACCCCCCAAGTAACGTGGGAAAGGGTGTGGGGGGCGCACCACCCCTTAGTGGGCTGGTTTGCCCCTTCCCCTTTGGCCCATGAGGCCCTCCCACACTTGCCGGGGCTCCCGAAACACCTTTCGGTCATGCTGGCCATAGCCTGATACCCCCGGAACACTTCCGGACTCCAATACCCTTCGTCCAATATACCGATCTTCACCTCCGGACCATTCCGGAGCTCCTCGTCATGTCCGGGATCTCATCCGGGACTCCGAACAACCTTCGGTAACCACATACTATTTCCCATAACAACTCTAGCGTCACCGAACCTTAAGTGTGTAGACCCTACGGGTTCGGGAACCATGCAGACATGACCGAGACAACTCTCCGGCCAATAACCAACAGCGGGATCTGGATACCCATGTTGGCTCCCACATGTTCCACGATGATCTCATCGGATGAACCACGATGTCGAGGATTCAATCAATCCCGTATACAATTCCCTTTGTCTAGCGGTATTGTACTTGCCCGAGATTCGATCGTCGGTATCCCGATACCTTGTTCAATCTCGTTACCGGCAAGTCTCTTTACTCGTTCCGTAACACATCATCCCGTGATCAACTCCTTGGTCACATTGTGCACATTATGATGATGTCCTACCGAGTGGGCCCAGAGATACCTCTCCGTTACACGGAGTGACAAATCCCAGTCTCGATTCGTGCCAACCCAACAGACACTTTCGGAGATACCTGTAGTGTACCTTTATAGCCACCCAGTTACGTTGTGACGTTTGGCACACCCAAAGCACTCCTACGGTATCCGGGAGTTGCACAATCTCATGGTCTAAGGAAATGATACTTGACATTAGAAAAGCTTTAGCAAACGAACTACACGATCTTGTGCTAGGCTTAGGATTGGGTCTTGTCCATCACATCATTCTCCTAATGATGTGATCCCGTTATCAACGACATCCAATGTCCATGGTCAGGAAACCGTAACCATCTATTGATCAACGAGCTAGTCAACTAGAGGCTTACTAGGGACATGGTGTTGTCTATGTATCCACACATGTATCTGAGTTTCCTATCAATACATTCTAGCATGGATAATAAACGATTATCATGAACAAGGAAATGTAATAATAACCAATTTATTATTGCCTCTAGGGCATATTTCCAATACTCTCGTCCTTCTGGCGAGAGGAGGGAGATGACTGGCAAGAGGGCCTAGTGGGCTGGGCTGCTTCGGCTGGGCCAAGGGGCTAGACAGGTATGGCCAGGTAATTCTCTCTCTCTCTCTCTCTCTCTCTTTTTTTCTGTTTTGCATTTTCTGTAATTTGTTTTGATTTAGTTTTAGACACTAAATCATTTTTGTTGCTTCTGATAATTCTTGTAGGGACTAGTTGGATTATTCCAAAGCCCTTCACCAAAGATCAGAATTATTGGACATATATTAATTAATTAATAAATATATATATCCAAATGCAAATAGTTATTGATTTAATTCAAAGGCCCAAAATAAATATCTCTGAGATTCCAAAAATATTGTTTTAAGTTTTACCTCTTGCCAATATTTTCAGAGACTAAGAGGAACATTTTCTTGGACTTCTTTGAAAAGATTTTATTGTTGATTATTTTTGAAGTGATTTATGAGGGTTTCAACTAACCTCAATTCAACTTTCAGAATTTAGACATGATGCATGATGCTCACTCAGGTAATTAGCTACAAGCAAAATCTAGGGCTGTGACAACTCACCCCCACTAAACAAGAATCTCGTCCCAAGATTCAAGACGTGAGGTAAGAAGACAGAGGGAACACTAATAAAGAATCTTCACGATCCGATTGCCCTTCTCGAAGATGTTGATTCATTGCATCATGTCAATCTTGACATCCTCGCTTTTGAGATCTTCATCCACGCGATGACGACAGAAAGAAACTATACTAGGATTGATCTTCTCGAAGATCGAGCTCTACAAGATCCACTCGCGGAATGAGATGTTGAAACATCTTGAGTTGAGACACAGAACACATCGAGAGGGATGGAAGAACAAATGACGGGGTTTGATTTGGTGGGCAACAATTCCACGCTTAGAAAGATGGTGGATGGTGTCAAGGTGACGAAGAAATAATTGCCATGATTCCGTAACGGGGCACCTTGGAAAAAGTGACTCGTTGAACTGTTCCCTTAAGTGGCAAAAAGAATTACTTTTCGTCCATAGATCATTGGAACTCTTCATACCAACTTAAGGCAATTCGCAAATAATCGTCTGGAAGAGTTCGAAGAAGTGTCATACTCGGACTAGAATGGATGATGTGGACTACCTTGTTGAAGTCAACACAAGGGATGATTTTGCTTGCGCGTGCTCTCAAGAACTTGAGCATTACCATACTCATCAAGGTCTTACCAACATCCGTGTCGGGGATCCTGGCAACACATCATACTACCATGATGAATAGTGATGGACAATGCAGATGTAAAGGAAGACAACACTTTCTCAGGTTTCACCTTAGCGAGGCCAAGGAAACGAAATCCAGATGATTGACCGACAGACATTTAGCACTCCTCTTCAAATGTTCTCCTTGATGTGCTAGCGTAAACCATTTATGGATATGGTTTGGTATCTAGGACACCAAGTAAAAGGTCGGACTTCAGGAGCGCAAGAATCCATAAGGAATAACTACAGAAGTAAATCCTACGGAATCCTTATGGGGAGGTGGCCAACTTTCTCAATCAAGATACTACAATAATAAGTCCTCCGGCCGGGCGTGTTGGCCACGACAGCCACTTTACCGGGTTACAGAGAGACCAATATTATAGTTCTTGAGAAACGTTCCAACCATCATATCTGCCTGAGATTCAGATCTGGTTGGTGTCAGGATATTCCAGACTCAACAAGTCTAGAAAGAAAAATGAAAGTTTGCAACACAATTCGACGAGATGACGTTGCGAGATTCTCGGGAAATGAACTACGATAGCAAGCTCCAAAACATGAGCCGGTTCTGCTACATACATGTGAACACGCTGTCTTAGACAAGCATGACCACATGGTAGTCTTATAATAAAAAACTACCGAGTTCTGGTTGGGAACCATCATCGCGGATAATGAATTCTTGTGCATTACCATGCACTAGCACTTAACTCCTTTTCCTAGAACAAATCAGTCAGTGGCTTGGTGTGCTAGGGACACATGTAGAATGAAGGTTGCAAGTCTCCAAACCACAGAATACTTTGCACGTATGCATGACCGATTTGGGATGATTCCAGAGGAAGCAACATTGACTTTCTCGAATCCATGACGGCAACTTGTATCAGATGCACATGAATTAGAGGAAGTCACTACTTTCATCCAGACATATGCTTCATGAAGGAAACACGAAGAAATGCTTACACAAGTTTCCAACACTAAGTTGATGTTCAACATGAGTCATGGGGGAGACAAAATGCTGCTGATGGGTTCAACAACAACTCATCGGAATTTCCATATCACAAGGCTTCCACCATCATGTAAACATGGTGATAGCATTGGTCAGACCAAAGATGTAATGGTGTATGCTCGAGGGATCAACCACGAGTAAGACAACATTACAAACATCGTTGGTTCTGATTTGACTTGACAATAACCCATACTCAAGTCAAAGTTTTGACAAGGCAATAGATCCAACAACTGATCACAGGGATCAATCGATGAAGATATCATCTATCTTCAACACTCGCAAATATATAAGAATATCCCTTCCGAAAGAACCAAATTCGGCAAAGCTTTTATCGTCCAATTCTCCAAGTTGTTGTTTAGCTTAACCAACTAGCACACGGTTATCCAACATAGATTCTTGGAGAAGGGGTAGTTTACAAGAAACCAACTTGATCACGAACTCAACATAGCGGTCAGGTGACAACCTGGTAACACTTCCGAGAAGATATTCGGAAAATCACGAACCACCGATATGTTACTAAGCTCGAGAACAAGACGATATGATCAGATAAGCAAGGAATGGAATAATCCTCACTCATTGATCGAGGAGTGCACCAGAAATAAGGACTAGGTAGCACGATTAGTCCTAGGATGGTGATTCAATAACCAACACGCTAAGAATGAGAATATTGTCCATTAACTACCAAGTAGTGGAGTTGCTAGGAGTATTTATTTCACACATCATAGTTCACTTGCCGGCATTCCGGTTGCGACAACACGGGACCGAGGAATGAAAAATGATGGCAAGAAGTATCACTGCATCAAGAATTCATAAGAGATGGTGCAATTCTCATGATATTCTTGACATAAAGTGGGTAATACTTCAGGGTAGAATAGAATCAAAAGCATGATTGCATTTGATCTGCGGAATACAACTGCTTTGACCCAATCCTAGAAATGGATGAGGTACTGGAGCTTGTTTCTCCTAGTCATTCTGGAATAGAATGGCTTGACGGACCACAAGAATAATAAGCATTGATAGACACGGATGCACAATTATCCTGACTATCAATTGATAGACGATGGTGGGAATACAAATGAAGAGGGACAAATCAAGGAACGTATAACCTTCTGAGTTGTGGATGCATAGATTAGTATGTCGAACCAAGTTCAACATATTTCTTCCAGATAATCCATGCAGAAAGGTAGGACTGGCATAGTCACAATTATGAATGGAGAACTCCTCAAGAGTACTTTGATTGTGATATTTTGGTTCAAAAGAACTTCTGCCTTAATGGTTCATGGTATTTGGAAGAAGGAAATACCACGGACCTCGAGGACTAATGCAAAGGTTACTAATATCCTAAAGAAACTAGCAAACACTATCGACATGAGGTAAGTAGGGTGAATCTCGGGTTCAAAAACCCAGGAGTAGAATACCTACAACTAAGTAGCATCACGGGATGCTTTCGAGAATGGTGGCCAGATTCATCACACCGGGAACACAAAGCATGGCTAGATTACTAGGTGACTCCCTAAAACACCTAGGGTCATAATAATAGCTCCAACATATATGTCGAGGTAGTAGAGTACCTCAACAGACCGTTAGTATGCTTAATCTGGCCCAAAAGGACATCAGAAACGGGAAGAAGTGATTTGCAAATGCATCAGACTAGTTAGAGACCTGGGATGACTCGGACAGCATAACGGATGTAAATGCTCAAAAGATTTGAGACATCCTGCAAAATGGTGGCATAACCACTTAACATCGCAATATCAAGTTTCCAAAGCCAGCTATGAACATATGGAAGTAGTAGGAAGTGAACTGAGGCTTGAACTCAACAATCCTAGGCAACTACGGTTTTAGTAACCACGTCATCCTGAGAGATAGAAGAGAAGCCTAGTTCTTAATCCCCGTAGAAAAGAAGAGGTTGACTCAGATCAGAAGAGCATAAGTTAAAGGAGTAAAAAGATCCTTACGTTCCCTTCCACAATCAATTCCCTTACATAACTAAAGCATTTCTAGACTCGACTTCGACCAGTTTGGCTTGGTAATCCTATAGGCAGCCTGGCTCTGATACCAACACGTAGAAAACCAACTTCAGGACACTTACTCGGCACGGTGTATCAAATAAAGGTCTGATACCAAAGCTTTCAGGACCCCGATTCCAAGTCACATCGATCTAGCCGGTAACACCTCATATCACTTTGCGGCATCACGCATGGTATTCCCACGGTGTCGCCTTACCATGGTCCGGGACCGTTTGCTCCTTTTAGCTCACGTATATGATAGTGTCGCTAGCATCCATATGACAGAGAACCCGGGCCGACATGACTAGTCTTGAACCCAAAGTGGCACTAACTTACGGGGACAAGCATACATGAATCAACATCGAGCATGTCGGTCAGCCGCGTGCGAATCCAGGCTGTAGCACTGGTCTAACAGGACTCCGGTGAACCGGGCTGTAGCAGGCTAGGCAGGACTCTGGATGTCACTGCATGACATTGCCCTGAAGGGACAGACACAGGAACAAAGTGAATCACATGCCGGCCAGTCAAGTGTTCCGGAGCAGTAGTGCTGGGCTAGCAGGACTCCGGTGAACCGGGCAGTAGCGGACTACTATGGCTCATGGAAGCACAAGACTAGATTTCCCCATAAGAGAGGCTACCAGGGATAAACAACTAGGTTGTCGGATCCCACACATAGCAATACACATTACACGTACGCATAACTATGTGCTATAACACCTAGCTTCTGGTTTTGTGAGAGCCCGTAGAAACCTTAGGTGCTACCCGTTGACCCTTGACCCCACGATGTCGTCATTTTCATCGGTGCCCGAGCTCCGGCCGCCGCAAAGCTCGACGCCGTCAGCGCTGTAGACCACCCCAGCCACTGCTGCTTGCTCCGTTGGATGCGGATGAGCACCAGCTCCACGCAGAGCCCCTCCGCCACTCGTTTGGTCGCCGGAGGAGCAAACCCTACGCCCTCCGCCGTCTCTGGCTCCGCCGGCGACGAGCCGCGGGTCAACTCCGGCGAGTTGACCCGTGTTTGACCCGTGTTTGACCCCCCCAGGGTCACTGACGCGTGGGCCCGCCCTGTTAATTTTTAGTTAGGTTTAGTTTAGTGCTAATTAACTTAGATTAGTGCTTAATCTAACACTAACTAACTCTGTTAAGTTAGTGATGACACTGACACGCGGGACCCACAGGTCAGGTTTGACCTGGACCGCCCCCGTTGACCTGCTGACGTCAGCATGATGCAAGGCTGACGCAGTAAATGCTTTTCTGTATTTTAAATAAATCTAAATGATTTATTTATTTTTCAGAAAATCCCTAAACTTCCAAAAATCATAGAAAATAATCTATAACTCAGAATGAAATAAATTATATATGAAAAATTATCAGAAAAAAATTCAAGGAATCTGTTTATGGCATTTGCATGCATGTTTGAACAACCTAGGGTTGCTGTACAGGGCAATTTGCATAATTGACATTTAAATAAGCACATATGGAGTTTGAATTTGAACCCTTGGTTCAAACCAACTTCATTTAATATGATTGCTAGTTGCATTAGCTCAATCAACAGCATATTGCCATGACATTATCATGCATCATAATTGTTGCATTGCATTGATTGTGTTCCTCTTTGTTTGCCGGTATTTGTCCCCTCTCGATAGACGTGGTTCCGACGATGAGTTCGATGACACCGATGAAGAACTATACTATCTTCAGAAGTGCCAGGCAAGCAAAACCCCCTTGTTCATTCCGATACAATCCCACTCTCTCGCTCCTCGCTCTCTTTTACTGCATTAGGACAACAACGATTCATCTGTTACTTGCTGCGGTAGTTGAACCCCTTATCCTCTGCATGACCTGTCATTGCCACAGTAAATAGATGAAACCCACTAGCATGAGTAGGAGTTGTTTGAGCCCTGATGTGCCTACTCATTCATGCTTGTTTGTCATGCCTGCTATTGCTTAGAGTTGTGTCAGGTCTGATTCATCGGGGATGAATTGGAAAGTTGTGAACATGTCATACTGTGTGTGATCTAAGTGTGTTGAACACGATTTGGTAAAGGTATCTATGATAGGCCATGTAGGAGTACATGGTGGGTTGTTTCATTGGAACCGTCCTTAAGCACCGAGATCTGTATGTGTGATTTAAGAATCAGTTACTACCATGCATTGGGTTCCTTAATTGACCCTCTCGGCTTCTTAACCACCCTAGTACTCTGTCCAAGAGTTGCAAATAGTTTCTGGTGTTTGTAGGTTATGTGTTGGCGGCCGTGCGTAGCACTGACCCTAGGGGTGGGCTATGATGCGGTAGATACACCGTGGCACTGTGTACCGAGTCACCCGTTTGGTGTCTCGGGAACCCTGTTCACATTGTTCGGGGCCGTATGTGGAAACCTTGGCCGGACTCCCTGCGGATGGAACCTGGATAGGCGATAAACCTGGACTAGAGACTTCAGTGTTTAGGTAGGCCGTGGCCAACACCCTCGTTGGGCTTCCGCTTGAAGGTTGCCGAGTACATGTCGTGTAAACGACGGTAAGTGGTGAGAGCTTGTATGAAGAAGTACACCCCTGCAGGGTTAACATGATCTATTTGAATAGCCGTGTCCGCGGTAAAGGACTGCTTGGTTGCCTATACAGTTCATAGATAACTTGAAGTGGATACTCTAAAACTCGCAAGATAAGCGTGAGTGCTATGGATGGTGTCCTCGTAGGGAAGACGGGAGCAGATCCATAGTGGTGTATTGATATATGGTGGAATTATGTTGGAACTCGTGTGCGCCACCTCAAAAGGCGTTTGCTTGCAGGTCGTAGTTCAGGTTAGCCACAGAGTCAAAGCTGGCTTGCCTGCCAGTAAACTCCACCACCCCCCTTCGTCGATACCGATGCATATGTAGTTAGTTCTGATGTATGTTTGTTGGGGTACATGTACTCACGTTTGCTTATTTATGTTTTGTAGAGAGACTTCAGTCTCGCTAGTAGTTCCGTGTGGACTTCGACGTTTAGCTTGATACCTCAGCTACGATCTTGTGCCCTCGGCAGGATCTAGTAGATAGTAAGGCTTCTCATCCTTTTTCATTTGTAGATGTCTTTACTCAGACATGTTAAGCTTCCGCTTGTGCTTTGATTTGTATGTTATGATTGTTGGGTCATGAGGACCCATGTTTGTAATATTCTCGCTCCTCGGAGGCCTAACGAATAAATACTTTGAGTCGTAGAGTCTTTGTGATGCCATGTTGTATTTACACATATCGAGCATATTGTGTGTATGATTGAAATGGCTTGGTACGTGTGGGATCGAACAACCTAGTTGTTTTTCCTTGGTAGCCTCTCTTATGGGGAATGTAGTCTTGTGCTTCCATGAGCCATAAGTAGTCCGCTACAGCCCGGTTCACCGGGGAGTCCTGCTAAGCCCAGCACTTACGCCCAGCACCGGAGTCCTTGCTAGCCCACACTACTGCCCTAGCCTGCTACAGCCCGGGTTTCCGGAGGCGATAATGTTGGCATAGCAGGACTCTCGGTGAACCGGGCTGTAGCAGACTACTATGGCTCATGGAAGCACAAGACTACATTTCCCCATAAGAGAGGCTACCAAGGATAAACAACTAGGTTGTCAGATCCCACACATACCAAGCATTTCAATCATACACACAATATGCTGGATATGTGTAAATACGACATGGCATCACAACAAGACTCTGCGACTCAAAGTATTTATTCATTAGGCTCCGAGGAGCGAGATATTACAAACATGGGTCTCATGACCCAACAATCATAACATACAAATCAAAGCACAAGCGGAAGCTTAACATGTCTGAGTACACACATCTACAAATGAAAAAGGCTGAGAAGCCTCACTATCTACTAGATCCTGCCGAGGGCACAAGATCGTAGCTGAGGTATCAAGCTAA
This sequence comes from Triticum urartu, assembly GCF_003073215.2. Lineage (NCBI taxonomy): Eukaryota > Viridiplantae > Streptophyta > Magnoliopsida > Poales > Poaceae > Triticum > Triticum urartu. Next base: position 481,066,171 of record NC_053025.1, read on the forward strand.
ACGTCGAAGTCCACACGGAACTACTAGCGAGACTGAAGTCTCTCTACAAAACATAAAATAAGCTAAGGTGAGTACAAATGTACCCAGCAAGACTTACATCAGAACTAACTACATATGCATCGGTATCAACAAGGGGGGGTGGTGGAGTTTAACTGCAGCAAGCCAGCTTTGACTCAGTGGCTAACCTAAACTACGACTGCAAGCAACTCTTTTGAGGTGGCGCACACGAGTCCACATATTCACCATATCAATACACCACTATGAATCTGCTCCCGTCTCCCTACGAGAACGCCATCCATAGCACTCACGCTTATCTTGCGAGTTTTAGAGTATCCACTTCAAGTTATCTATGAACTGTATAGGCAACCAAGCAGTCCTTTACCGCGGACACGGCTATTCGAATAGATGATGTTAACCCTGCAGGGGTGTACTTGTTCATACACGCTCTCACCACTTACCGTCGTTTACACGACATGTACTCGACAACCTTCAAGCGGAAGCCCAACGAGGGTGTCGGCCACGGCTTACTTAAACACTCAAGTCTCTATTCCAGGTTTATCGCCTATCCAGGTTCCATCCGTAGGGAGTCCGGCCGAGGTTTCCACATACGGCCCCGAACGATGTGAACAGGGTTCCCGAGACACCAAACGGGTGACTCGGTACACCGTGCCATGGTGTATCTACCGCATCATAGCCCTTATATAACTCAGATCAGAAGGTCATGAGGATAAGGAGTAAAAAGAGCCTTACGTTCCCATCCACAATCAATTCCCTTATATAACTAAAGCATTTCTAGACACGACTTCGACCAGCTTGGCTTGGTAATCCTGCAGGCAGTTAGGCTCTAATACCAAAGCTGTTAGGACCCCGATTCCAAGTCACATCGATCTAGCCGGTAACACCTCATATCACTTTGCGGCCTGACGCACGGTATTCCCATGGTGTCGCCTTACCATGGCCCAGGACCGTTTGTGCCTTTTGGCTCACGTATATGATAGTGTCGCTAGCATCCATATGACAGAGAACTCAGGCCGACATGACTAGTCGTGAACCCAAAGTGGCACTAACTTATGGGGACAGGCATACATGAATCAACATCGAGCATGTCGGTCAGCAGCGTGCGAATTCGGGCTGTAGCACTAGGCTAACAGGACTCCGGTGAACCGGGCTGTAGCAGGCTAGGCAGGACTCCGGATGTCACCGCGTGACATTTCCCCAAGGGACATACACAGGAACGAAGTGAATCACATGCCGGCCAGTCAAGTGTTCCGGAGCAGTAGTGCTGGGCTAGCAGGACTTCGGTGAACTGGGCTGTAGCAGACTACTATGGCTCATGGAAGAACAAGACTACATTTCCCCATAAGAGAGGCTACCAAGGATAAACAACTAGGTTGTCAGATCCCACACATACCAAGCATTTCAATCATACACACAATATGCTCAATATGTGCAATACAACATGGCACCAAAACAAGACTCTACGACTCAGAGTATTTATTCATTAGGCTCCGAGGAGCCAAGCATTACAAACATGGGTCTCATGACCCCAACATACAGAGAATACAAGCAACAAGCACATGCGGAAGATTAACTTGTCTGAGTACAGACAACTACAAATGAAGAAGGCTCAGAAGCTTGAATATCTACAAGACCCTCCCAAATGTACAAGATCGTAGCTGAGGTAACAAGCTAAACGTCGAAGTCCACGCGGAACTACTAGCGAGACTGAAGTCTCTCAGCAAAACATAAATTAAGCAAACTTGAGTACAAATGTAAGCAGCAAGACTTACATCAGAACTAACTACATATGCATCATTATCAACAAAGGGGTGGTGGAGTTTAACTGCAGCAAGCCAGCTTTGACTCAGTGGCTAACCTGAACTACGACTGCAGGTATTTCTTTTGAGGTGGCGCACATGTGTCCACAAATTCACCATACCAATACACCACTATGGATCCGCTCCCGTCTCCCT